>NC_079392.1:23740305-23995305 GCF_029220125.1 Pseudoliparis swirei | reverse complement strand
ACACACACACACACACACACACACGTGGTGGGGGGGGGGGGGGGGGTCACTCACCGGGGGGCTTGCCCATGCGGCTCTGGCTCTGCACCAGCGGGTGGAGCGTCGGCGGCGGGCCGACGGGGATGTTGCTGCTGCTGCTGCTGCTGGCGGCGGTGGAGGTAGCTCTGGCAGAGAGGCCCGCCTCGCCGGCGCCTTGCGGCGAGGGAGGCGGCGACGGCGCCGGCGAGGCGGGCGAGCCGCACTGGGTCTGGTAGCGCAGCTGGGTGAGGGAGGGCGGCATGCCCTGGTAGTGGCGCGTGGCGCTCAGGAGGTCGTTGAGGATCTGCAGGATGGTGCCGATGTCGCGGCGGGGGCGCCCGCTGCTGTCCTGGCAGTTAGGGTGCAAAGTGCCTGAGGGAGGAAGGGAAGGAGGGAAGGAAGGAGGGAGGAAGCGAGGGAGGGAGGATTAGTTTCCAAGCTGAAAAGTTGGCGCCTCGGAGGCCATCCCTGCTCACACACACATGCCGAGACCAGCCGGAGGATGTGTGTGACGCTCACCTGAAAAGGTCCCTGAGAAGACTCCGGGGGCGTGGTTCACGAAGCTCTCGATGATGGCACCGGGTTTGCGGGAGCGTGTGGAGGGACCGCCGGGACCGCCGGGACCGCTGGGGCCACTGGTGGTGCTGGTGGTGCTGGTGGTGCTGCAGTTAGCCTGGAGGAACACATGAGAAATAGCATAATGAGTCTCCAACGGTGTGAGAATAAACATCTGCACACACGGCGTTTACATAATGCATCATATCCAGATATCTAAAGTCTCGCAGCTCCACCCTAAACACACACACACACACACATACATATGTAAGCTCCGCCTCCAGGACCTGTGTTCGCTGAGTGAACTTACGTCAGGGCGTGGTAAATACTAGCTCTCCGCCGCCGCCCTGTAGCTTCAGATGAGCCGGGACCTCCTGGGGCCCTCAAACCCCGGACCGGGCTTAAAACGTGGATCACTCAACCGACACCTGGAAGTGGCAGAGGCCTCTGTGTGTGTGTGTGTGTGTGTGTGTGTGTGTGTGTGTGTGTGCGTTGCGCAATGCGAAAGCCTAATGAGGAATAACCGTTTCCGTTTTTTTCCTCCGAGCCCCCCGGTCGTTCCTGTTATTCTTGTTGTGAACCGATCCTCCCCCCCCCCCCCCCACGTATTCCACCGACATCTGGTTCCCATTTCGCTTCCCATTGGCTGCAGCCCGAGGGGGGGGGGGGGGGATGGAGAAAGTGTAAACAGCCGAGTTTGTGGTGTGTGTGTGTGTGTGTGTGCGACCCGGGACGTTCTTTTGAAGTTATCTCAACTTAAGTAAACGGTTGTAAAAAAAACCCGGAGGTTAATGATCCGCCGTCACACGGGGGAAAAAAACAAGTCTGAGTCATACAACCTGCCTCTCTTTGAACCGCCTCCCCTCGAGGCACAGACGTGGTCACAGGGATGCCGTGTGTGTGTGTGTGTGTGTTTGTGTGTGTGTGTTTGTGTGTGTGTGTGTGTTTGTGTGTGTGTTTGTTTACATGTATTTGGGAAGCGCCCTGCACCCCCCGTGATGACTCAGCGCTCTGCGGTTTGGGAAGCACACAAACCTTCTTCTAATCGGTTTAAAGTCGGCCGCACGGGGTCAAACATCCACCTCCATCGTTCATTCGCGAGAGGCCTGCGACGCCATCCGGTGTGTTCGAGTACCGCCCGTCTACCACGTGATTCGTAAAACCTTTGAGACTTACTTGGGGGCAGAGGACCGGTGCGACGGGGCCGGCGGCGGGGCCGGCGGCGGGGGCGTGGCCGGGCTGGCTGGAGGAAGGCTGGTGGTAGTGGTGGTGGTGACTGGCGGGAGAGCGGAAGAGGCCTCCGGGCGCGTTGGACGGGTGGTGGGGGGGCGAGTGGGGCGGCGGCGTCGGGGGGCTACAGTGAGCGGAGGAGGGGGGCGCCTGGTGGTACACGGCGGGCGGCGGGGAGGACGGGGCCAGGGGGGCGGCGGGGTGGCTGTGTGGATGATGGGGTTGTTGTTGTTGTTGTTGTTGTTGGGGGTGCGGGACCCGGGCGGGCTGCCCCGCCGCCGGCGTCTCGGCGCCGCCCCCCCGGGTGACGAGGTGCCGGTGCTGCAGCTGGGGGCCGCCGGCCTGCTGCGCCGCCAACTGGAGCTGGACGAACATCATGTGGTCGCCGACGCGCAGCGCCAAGGTGAGCGGGGAGCGGCCGGACAGGAAGTCACTGACCTGCAGGAGGGAAGAGAGGGAGAGAGAGAGAGAGAGGGAGAGATGGAGAGAGGGAGAGAGGGAGGGAGGGAGAGAGAGAGGGAGGGAGGGAGAGAGGGAGAGAGAGGGAGAGAGGGAGAGATGGAGAGAGAGGGAATTTAAGCTTTGTGGTTTATTGCATGTGCGCATATTGACGTCCTCCTCTTGTAGATGAACAGTCTGCATCATGGACGGCAGTTGAACTGCACACACACACACACACACAAACACACAACCAAGCTTTTAGCCCCACCCCCCCCCATCTCACACACACACACACACATTAGCCCGCCATGCGATCAATCACTCTTCTGTAACACTGGCCTATTTAGTTATTTTCTGCTGGGGATGAGGCGACCCATTTGGAGGAGAAGAAGAAGAAAAAAACGCACACAAATAAAGAAAGCGCCCCCTCTCGCTCTCCCCCCCCCCCCCCCCTCTTAGTCAGCGCTGTCATTCGGCCCCTCGGAGAGACAAGAGGCCACCCTTCTGTCTGGCCCAGAGCCTGAACACAAAAAAAACCGCGTCCCACGTCCAGGAAACGCTCCCCGCCGCCTCCACGTCGACACAGAGGGGACGATTGTCCGCCCGGCGGATCTAGAAGGGCTTCATCGGGGCCCTGGCAACGGCCGAGTGGATGGACACACACACACACACACACACACAGGATAGCGGAGTTGTCGCGACTTGGCCGGAGGAGTCACACCAAACAACTAAAGTCCTCATGTCCCCCTTCCTCCCTTCCCTCACTCCCTCCTGCGGCTCAGTAGCGGCGGGATTTCGCCACTTTCTGCCGCTGAAGTCTGAGCATGTTACGTAGGTGTGCACGAGAGAGAGGGGGTCACATAATACACAAGGGAGGGGGGGGGGGGGGGGAGTACAAAAGGAGGACGGGAGTGAAAAGAGTCATGACAAAAGCAGAGAAAACTAGAACGGGCACTCGGTAGAGCGCATACCGTCGCATTTCACAAGATTGGGCATTGACTTATGAACATGTTTGCATTAGTTGCATGCCAATTGGATAAAAATTGACCGTGCTATGGTAAAAAGAAGATTTTGACCTTTTCATGACCTTGACCTTTGACCCGATTGATCCCAAAATCTAATCAAATGGTCCCCGGATAATAACCAATCCCACCAAATTTCATGCGATTCGGTTTAATACTGTTTGTGTTATGCGAATAACACGCATACAAATAAATAAATAAATAAATACACGGCGATCAAAACATAACCTTCCGCATTTTCAATGCGAAGGTAATAAGTAATGCAGGCGCACAAACAAAGACGGCAAAAGGGAGAGAAGAGGCCTCACTCCCTCCGATGAAAAGAGCCCGCAGCCTTTCGGAGTGTGCGCGTCGTGAGATGGGGGGGGGGGGGGGGCTTAGTTAACCAGGCTCGGCCCCTCCATCGCTTCTCTCCCCTTCCTCCTCCTCCTCCTCCTCCTCCGCTTATTTATTTCTCCATCGACCGCCGCTTCTCTGTTGCCAGGGTGACCTTTGCACATCGGTATTGACACGGTGTGGAGAGGAAAAGGAGAAAAAAAGGCGATGGAAGGAGAGGAGAGGCAGGTGAGAGGGCGGGGGGGGGGGGGGATCTGATGGCTGCATTTCAACAGCTAACGCGGCGGAAGTCGGCCGCTGGGGAAACGTACGCTTGTTTTCAGAGGGTTCCTCCGTGTCGTCTCGTCCACACCCAGGAGGCCCTGACAATGAAGTCAGCAGGGCTGGGCGTGAAGTGAGGAGGAGGAGGAGGAGGAGGATGAGGAGGAGAGGGCGGGGCTACCTGGGATGACTAGAGGAAAACACACCTGCTTGAAAAAGAGTGTGTGCGTGTGTGTGTGTGAGACCTCGGGTTGGTGGGGGGGGGGGGGAAAGAGAAAAGGAGAGGGCGGAGGAGAGGCTGACTGTCTGTGTGACTGACAGCTGTCAAGAGAATGAGTCGACAGTTTGCACACACACACACACACAGAGAGAGAGAGAGAGAGACGGAGGCCCCGAGGGAGCCGCTCCTCCACCCAGTGTTTATCCAATCCTGAATCCACATCACACGGCGCTCATCCGACGGGTCGGGCTGCCGTTTGGACAAATATTTGCGACAATTATCTCTGGGTTCTTTTCGGTGTCAGAGATAATATTAAAAAAGGTAAAAATACAAAATGATGATGCCAGAACCCTTAAAGTGAGGCCGTGTGAGAGGAAGCGAGAGGCGGGAAAAGGCCGACCGAGTGAAACGGAGAGGAGGCTCGATGGCCCTCAAATTGACGACTGTGGATTATCCCCCCCCCCCCACCCCCCACCCACATGGCAGGCTGCAAATTAGCCGGCGAGAGGAGCAAGCTGTCTGTGGTGGTTTGTTATGGTGGACGAGGGGAGAGAGAGAGAGAGAGAGAGAGAGAGAGGGAGAATGAGAGAATGAGAGTGGAGGAGGGCTCTCCGCTTTTGTTGTCTTTAAGGCTGACGGAGGGAAACCAGCCTTCCATTGTTCACGTTCTGATGCAGCGGTGGTGGTGTAGGTGGGGGTGGTGGTGATGGTGTGGGTGGTGGTGGTGTAGGTGTGGGTGGTGGTGATGGTGTGGGTGGTGGTGGTGTAGGTGGTGGTGTAGGTGGGGGTGGTGGTGTGCAGAGAGAAGAGCAGCTTTGGTCGCTATGCAGTGATGGGGGTAGAATATGATAAGGGGGCAGGAGAGAAGATGGAGGAAAAAGTGGGGGGAGGGTGGCATGAGAGGAGAAAGGATGGCGATTGGGGGGGGGTGGATGAAATATTCAGTGAGAGCGTGCCTCTGGCTCTTCCTTTGCACGCCAAGGGAAGGAGATAAGGAGCGAGGAGGCAAGAGAGAGGAGGGCGAAGATGGAGAGCGCTGGCAGCCCACGAACCGCTGAGCAGATGGAGGATGAAGGATGGAGGATGAAGGATGCGAGGGCGGGACAAGGGGAGGAGAGGGGGAGGGACGCCTCAGTCTCCTCACCTGTCCAACCGCCCCCCCCCCCCCCCCCAGCATCACATTGGGGACTACACAGGTGCAAACACAGCGTAAAGAGCCTCCGTTTCCTCTGGCAGTGGGAAGGACAGCCGTAGCTCTGAGGGGGCGGAGCCTCTCGTATTGACCAGCAAATGGACTCGAGTCATTTTTCAATTCCTTGCACTCCCAAAAACCCTCAATACAATTACCCGCCAACGATTTCCAGTGGTGTCAATGCTGCTGATTCACTAGCATCTAGAGGAGGACGGCATCGAGCTGGATCACACACACACACACGCTTAGTCACGCCCACACACACACACACACACACACACACACAGAGACTTCGGTCCTCTTTTGTCTTGATTTCCTTCCGTCCAATGGAGGGGCAAGAAGAGTGGAGCGGATACGTAACCCCACAATTCCACGGGGGGCATATTGGAATGGCAACAACTAGCCCCCCCCCCCCCCCAAAAAAGAAAGTTAAAATCAAGCCAATCTGCAGCCCGCTGAGCCGGAGATTGATTCCACCAACAACAAAAAAACGTTGTGCACTCGACTGGGTCTCGCTGGATGTGTGGAGGATGAAAGGGGATTGGGAGTGATGGGGGGGGGGGGCTTAAATAGTGACCCTCAATCATCGTTGTGTGTTTGAGGGCTTGTCAGCTGGGCAGGTTTGGTGCTCATGTTTTGAGACAGGAACAAAGAGGTGGCTGCTGAGGGGGGGGGGGGCAATGTGAGGGGGGGGGGTCTGGTTGGCTTTCATTCTGACATCAATGTGCATCAATGAGGAAATAGTCCCCGTGTGCTGAGAGGGACACATAATCCTGATCTTTCCGTCAAATACCGAGATCAATAGATGGAGCGCTGATGTCACCGTCTGCACATGCCCAGAGAAAATATATATACATTAAAAAAAATATATATACATATATATGTATTGTATTTATATATATATATATATATATATAAATCAGGATTATTGCTTTCGAGTGTACGTTAATTTTACTCCCGGGATCAGACATTTTCTCATTCTCTAAACTCAATCCTCTTAAATATATCCTATCAATACTGGTGTGTGTGTGTGTGTGTGTGTGTGTGTGTGTGAACATACACGCACACACACATACCTACACACACAACCGGCAGAAGCAGAGGAGAGGAGCGCAGGGCGACTGTACATGTGGCTCACTGCGGCTCCGATGTCATGCAAACACAACTCAGTAAAAAGGTCCCGGGGGCCGCCAGAGGGGGTCCGGCCGTCACGGTCAGGAGGGAGAAGGCGATCTCTCCTCGCACCCCGGCCTTCCATGAATACAAACACGCACACACACACACACACTTCCTGGTAAAAAGCCATGACCGAAACGCACAGGTGGAGAAGGGTGGTGGGAGTGGTGGGGTTATGAGAGATCAAGGGTTTGACACAGCCACCAAACCCCCCCCCCCCCGAGGCTATTTTTGGGTGTATGGGGCATATCAGTTATCGTGTCAGACACTTTTAAGAGCTAAGTGCATTGATTGATTTTTGATAGCCTCAGAGTTTGGGGGGGAGGGGTGAGCGAAAAGCTTTTGTGTTCCTATTTTTCGAATCTTTCTCAGTTCCTTAATCTCCCCGCAATCTATATCATTCCATTCCGCTTCATGAATTATAAAGAGGAATCAATTTCTGGGGATAAAAACCACACTAAAGCAGCTTCATGCCTTCTTTTTTTAAACTTTTTTTTACGTTACCCTTAACTCTCCGCCTCACGGAGTCCTTCTGCAGGATTACAATTATTTAATCACACGGCAGTAATGTACCATAAGCGTAATAGTTCACTCCCGTGACCCATCGTCTGACCTTTGGCCTTTCTGGAGCGCGTTCAGTCGGGACAAGAGGATCACCGGGGAACGAAGCCAACACAAACCTCCCTCTCTCTCTCTCTCTCTGATCAGCCCACATCCTCCGATTAATAATCAGTGAATAAAACATTCAATTCATGCATCGCTCGCTCCTCTCGTCCGGTTCTCGACATCACCGACATCACTCAGGCACATTCAGCGTTGCCCAACGCCACAAGAGGAAGTCGGTCTGACTCAGTCAGTCAGCTGCACACACACCGCTGCCTGTGTGTGTGTGTGTGTGTGTGTTCAGCCTTATGGCCTCGCCTCTCTCTCTCTCTCACGAGAGGACTCGTCTCCTCTCTCTCTCCTCTCTCGCTATCAATCATTTTTCGGGGTTGAGTCACACTGACTCAAACTCGTCCTGTATTTGAAGAAGCGGGCCGGCCCACGGGGGCCCCGGGCCCCGCTGAGGCTGCTCTCTCTCTCTCGCTCGCCCGCTCAGGCTTCCAGGAACACTCTGCTAATGCGGAGCGAGACGGCTGTCATCTGATGATCCGGCACTATGTGTATGAGTGAGTGAGACGACACTGCAGTCGCAGCACACTTCCTGGAAACCTGCCTGTGAGTGTGTGTGTGTGTGTGTGTGTGTGTGTGCATGAGTGTGTGTGTGTGAAACAAAAGAAGCAGGAGGAGGAGTGCAGAGACATTACAGATAGGGGTAAAAACAGAAAGGTGGTCGTGAGTGTGATATGTGCTGCTGGTCCTCTCTCGGCTCGCAAATAAACCTCTCGTTAGGTGTTTGCTCCTGGTTTACTGCAGCTCACACACACACACACACACGCACACACACACACACACAGGGTGTTGCTGCTTATTATATCCCCGCTGGATGTCGAGCTCGGCTCGGCTTGTTTAAGAGGCTGAGATAAGACGAGCAAAGAGGCTTGTGCAGCCTGCACACACACACACACACACACACACACACACCCAGAAGCTCATGTGTTCATATTGCATCGACAGTCTCCTACCTGAGTTTCCGTGAGACTCTCCAAGGCTTGCATTACTGACTGCTCGGGTCTTGATGCTTGAGACTGCGAGGAGGAGGAGGAGAAGAAGAAGAAGAAAAAAAACAGGGAAAGATTATTTTTTTCACGTGTAAAGTGAGAAATGTGCACGGAAACTAAAAAAAAACACAAGCCGGTGTGTCGTTATGGAGACCGCCGGCAGGAATGACATCTCACCATTAATCCTGCTTCGACTGTCGGTACGAGTGTTAACTTGCTCCCATCGGAGATGCCGAGGTCCTGGAGTTTGCCTGAACTGAGTCGCCTGAAGGGTTAAAAGAGAAGGAGATAATTGGACCGCGCCGACAATATCTTCAGACACACAAACAGCCCCCAGCCGAGAGAGGGGGGGGGGGTTGGGTTTTTCCCCGACGGAATCCAAAAACTAGTTTGGGGGGGGGGGGGGAAAGAAGAGCCGCGGGTGAAAAGCTCCATGGAAGAGACGTGTATTGATTGAGCTGTCATCTTTCAATTTGGAGGACGGTGGAGCTTGACAAGCGCTCCTCGCGGTGGATATCTGGCGCCGCCGCCCGCGACCCGCCTAAGTGGAGGCGACTGTTTTTCTTTTCGCCCCCCCCCCCCCTTTTATTTTTGTGTCAGGTGGTGCTTAAGGAAAAAGAAAGAAAAAAAACAGAGAACGAGGGGAGATAGAAACTCGCAGCCGTTGACACACATGGAGACGTCTCCGGTGTTTGGTGCAGGAGTGTCTCTCCCTCCTCCTCCTCCTCCTTCTGTGAGGAAGTGGTTTGTTCCTGCCGGGGTCACGATGCACTCGCGGCGTCTTGACACACTCTCTCTCTCTCCCTCTCCCCCCCCCCCCTCCATCTCTTCCTCAGTAGCGTGTGAAGGATGTCTCAGGACAGCGTGACCCACATCTCACCCCATGCAGTAGAACAAAGCCCCCCCCGGCGTCGACAGGTTCTCCGTGTTTGAGGAGCAGGAGGGGATTTAACCCCCCCCCCCGCCCCAAAAAAAGGCTGGGCGAGTGGAGGGTCAGGTTTTAAAGGATGATGTGATTTAATGGATGATTACAATGGGCGGGGGGGAGAGGGGGGGAGAAACAATGCCGATTGTTTGCATGAGCTGAAAACCCTCTCAGCCCCCTCGTTTATTTATTTTGCATAACACCACCTGCCCGTTAAGCACACCTCCCATACTACTGTGTAGGTACTATGTATTTACCTCCAGCACCACCCAACCACACGCAGGACACCTCCACCCTCCCGTCACACAGGAGCGAGTTAAAGATAAACACCGTGTACGTGGGCATGTGCAGCAGCAGCGAGTACAACCGGGTCCTTATTCATGTTTCACATGGTTCGGTTCCCGCAGCGTTAGTGAGGGAGGAGGAGACGCGACCGACCGGGGGCGCGTGCACGCAGCCCGTTCAGGACGCGCGGCGGTGTCCTCGGATGCATCCTAGGGGGCTCCCATAAACCGGAAACGCACGGATTAAAGAACATGGCTGCAGGCTCCGGAGCCTGAACGCACCTCGACTCGGATCTACATGCGCGTTTTTCTCAAATGTGGTTGAAACATTACGGTAGACGTATTGCACAGATGCAACGCTGCCCTTTAATGTCGGAGGCAGAGGGGCGGAGGATGCTATTATTTACAATATAGAGAAGGAAAATGAAAAGGTCCGCATCACTTCCACTAAACAAGTGCCGGTCGGGTTCACTCACGTTTCTTTGTGCAGCAGAGCGAGTCTCTCGCGCGGCACTTTGAGTCGCTGCGACAGCCTCCTCTTCAGCCCGTCCACGGTCTCCTCCTGGGGCAGACAGAGCTCGAAGCGTGTGCCGGTGGTGGAGTGGATGTACAGATTCATGGAGGGCTCCGTCGGGACGGCCTCACAGGACGAAGCCCCGCGACTGGTGCAGCTCCGGGCGCTGGGGTGCTGGTCCATCCAATAACCTGTGGTTTAATGAAGGGGGGAGGGGGGGGGGAAGCAGAGCCGGAGATGAAGTGTTTTTTCCGGGGGAGGGGAAGGATGGCGAAGAGAGTCCTGGCCCGTGGTTCGTGGTTCGTTCACGCGCCCTCCTCCGAGAGTCGGAATAAAAAAAGCCGGTCCGTGTCCTCTCCGGTCGATATCAGGAGAATAATCCCACAAGGAAAGTCAACTCAAACAAAACCTCGACCTTTTTCTTTTTCTTTCTCTTCCTTTCTTTGTTGAGTCTTCCTGAATGCTACATAGATGCAGGAGCGCAAGTACGTTGTCAGCAACAACAACTACTAAGAAAATATGCCACGGACGCTCATATACGCAGAAGGTTTTCCTTTTAAAAAACAAAACAGAGAAGTCTAATAATATAAAAAGGTTTTTGTTTTTTTAAGAATAGAAATTCCTCTCGGTGTTTTCTGCAAGCTTTAGATGAGAAAACACTCGGTCCAGAGAGAGAGAGAGAGGCTCTCCGCTGCGCACTTGTACAGCAGCTCCGGTGAAATATCGACAATGAACATTGTCCACAAAGTATCTCTCACTTCCACCTTCGATCAAATAAAAACACGCCCACTTCCCGGGCACCGGCCAATCACAAGAGACCTTCCTTTAGAACGGCTTGTTGACTTTCAGCCAATGGCGAGAAGGGATCCACACCCACGCAGACGAGGGCTGGCGATGTTTAGGCCATTCATAATAAATTTACAGCATAGGACTCAAAAAAAAAAAAAGAAGAAAATGAGTCTCGTGCGTCGGTAGCTGAGCACTAAACTGAGGACCTTTAAAGAAAGCTCACTGGACTGGGTTGTATAACAACTCGCTATTAATTATGTTGTTATGACAAAGTAATGCTTTTTCATTTCATAATAGCCGAAAGATGCTTATGTATATGAACAAATAGCATTAATTGTGAAAACAACTTTAACCCATTGATCTCTACACTGGTTGTGCTGTTGCATCGGAACCTTTATTATCTCCAGCTGACCTCATATGCACAACGTATTGAAATGATTGCAAGACTAAACACTAGGGCCAGCAGCAAGTGTTTATGAGCAAATAATTAACACACACACACATGTATAAATGTATGAAACATGTACACACAGTGCTGCACACATTCATAGTTTCCAATAACGTGCCTGGTGAGACGACACCACGAAGCACAGGAACTTCCACACAGCGAGGGGCAGATTAGTAAGTGTACCATATATTTAGTTTATATATATATTAACAATCTGGGTATCCAAATAAAAGTGAGTCGGGGCTTTTGACGCGACAAAGAAGATGCTCGGTCGCCACCCAGTGGCCAATAGCGGAACTGTGACAATCACTTTACTTTGTGCACAATTCCATTCGGGCTTCTTACAGCAAACGTTATTCTATACGTTATAAATACGACTTTAATTATTCAGTGTTGCTCTGAGCTTATTATGTTAAGTGTGGTTTATTAAATAAAAAGGTCGTTGTTGCGCGTGTGCAACAGGCGACAGGCAGCAACGACTTTCTGCCAGGATACTAATGATAATTTACAGTCGCAGCGACATTCTCCTGTCGTCGATAGACAGGGGGCCTTATTAAGTTAATCATGTCCGCGGCATTTACATGGCGGAGGTGGCTCATCCAATCACTTTGACAGCATGCTGTCCATCGATCTCCCGTATCGATTTGTTAACCCACCGACACAGATAGACATGTTTCACATGGAAAGAAAAAAAAGTTTAGATTTGATGGTAGAAAGAAAAAAGGAAGAGGATAAAAAATAAATAAATAAATGCACTTACCAATTATTGTGGCGAGAACTTTAATGTGTCGCGTGAACGTGCGTCGTGTTCCAGTGTGTTCTCCCAGCTTTGACATGTAAAATAAACCCAAGTGGTGGTTTAAAAAAACCTGAGATAAATCCAAACACCTGGATATCCGCTCTGCGTGTCCTGCAACGAGCTTCGGTTACGTCCTCTGCGTAGTGAGCGCGCCGGCGTCTCGTCCCGGTATAGCGAGGAGAGTTCAGCACCGGGAAGGTGAGACGCCGCTTTAACCGACGCTTCTCGGATGTGGGCGGAGCCTAAGTGTTCTCCTCCACCCGCGGTGTGATTTAAGGTGGACTCGGCTATCTCTTAAGGTGTAAGCGTCTTCCGGTGTCACAACCGTACGGGTCGATAGGGGGAAATGATGCGTGTCGAAAAAAGAAACCCCTAAATAGTGTCAGTGCGCGCGCGGGGTTCTCAATGACGTCATATAAGTGATAACAAAGCACCCCGGACTTCTTTTTTTTCTACGCCACCTTAACAAGCAGTTCGATGGAGCGGACGCGAGGGGCGTGGTCTCGTCGTTGACGACACAGAGAGCGTCACCTGGCAACCAGAGCAGGTAAACAGGCTCCATGGAGACGAGGGCAGGTCCGACCGATAAACAAAAAGTTATCTGGTCCGTGTTCGGGGAACTGGGCCTCTGATGGCAGCGTGATGGGAATCAGCGCGGGCATTTTGTCAACAGCATTATAAACAATCACTTGTTTTATCTTTTAACTTCGTGTTTATGCAACATGAATAAGTATTTTATGTCTGTACTTAAGTCAAAGGAGATGGACTTTAATAATGAATACACCTGACAGAGACATGTGCATTAAAATAATTGAATAATAAGTAGTGTCAGTTCAATGTATTTCAAGTAAAACACTGTTATGGCCATTGGTTATTATTAATGATACTCTTATATTATATTAGTATTATACACACATGTTGCGTGTGTTGCCATCTGCTTATAGCTTAGTATAATATATATATATATATATATATATATATATATGTTGTTGTTTTTTGTTTGTTTTTAAAGCATGCATAATGATGTATGATAACAATACATTACTACAATACAATACAATAATCATATTACAGTCAATCACTGACATTTTAGATGTCACGGTTTTATTTGTGTGTTTCCATTACTTGAAGCAGTTAAATTCACATTATAATGTCTTATAACAGTGATTTATAATGCATGAAAAAAAGATTATGTTGTGATTCAACTATATGGGAATTAAGGTCCTTGCAATAACAACACAACTCAGTGAGTGCCACACTTTAAGTGTCGTGATACTTGACCTAACAAGTCATGATGAAATATTATTATGGTTATCATGATGATTGAGTGTGGCTGCTCCTCTCTATAATTATACATCGCTGCTGCTGACACCACAGGTCGCATTACCCGCATGCCTTTGAACGCATCGCTGAGCCGGGCGTCACAGAGAGTGTTACCGTCGCCTCCGTGCAACTCACACGTGTGATAACCATCTCCATACGGTTCACCTCAACGACGAGAGAGAGATGTTGCGCAACGCACGTGCGCGCACACGCACACAACGTGCAGTGGACGCGGTGCCCCCGCGGTCTGAGAACTTGAATCACCTCCTCGTGTATGTGTGCGTGTGCGCATGCGCGCGTGAGATATAAAGCAGAGTGTGTTCAAAAGAAACATCTCCCAGAGACTCGAGCGAGCAGACAAAGGTCCCTGTCTTTGCACCCAGCACCAACAGCGTTATCTGCCTCATCTCTCTCTCTCTCTCCCTCTCTCCCCCCTCTGGGAGGAGATGCTGACTCAGATGAACAAATTGAAAGGAGTCGGTTAAACTCCCTCCTGTGCTTGCAACACAAGCCTTTGTTAGGAGTCAAAACGCGGCGCTTTTTGAATGATCTCGCTCCGTGTAGCTCGTTTTTATGTTCGCCGTGCTGGCAGGAGCGCATTGCTGGACCCTGTGTGTGTGTGTGTGTGTGTGTGTGTGTGTGTTTTGGAGGTTTCAGTGCAGAGCGGAAGCTAGTGCACGTCCACACTCTGACCTTGTTTGACTGAGTTGAGGCCTTGAAGCTGAGCAGGCCGGCGGAGTTTCTTTTTAACGAAGGTGCACACACACTCACAACGGCAGGAACAACAATGTCCCGGAAGGTGTTGTTAATAAGTCGGTGAGCACGTTTGATTGAGCCGCTGGAGTTTACACGCTCGCCAAGCTCCAGAGGTTAAAGGTCGCGTGTCCAGAGAGTTGGAGTTGGCTCGCGGTGCGTTTACGGTTTGCATTTTCACGGTCAAATTCGCTAATACGTGGAACGTTTATCTTTCGCAGTCGGAGACTTCGACTTAGCCGGCAGGTTCCGCCCTCTAGTGGGCCGCGGAGGTACTGCCGAACGGTTCGATGAAAGCGAAGAAATATTTATCTCGTGATGAGCGGAGCAAGTTGTTTAATATCTCAATGGGCTCCGGAATACACGTCCGGTTACGTTTGAGTATCACCGCGACAACCGAGACACATCGCCAGGTAGTCGAGACAAACATGTCGAGCCTGTGTTGGCAGCGAGCTACCGTTTAATTACGCGAGGGAATACAAAGAATATTTGTTGTGGTCGTTACAGCTGCCAGAGACTGTTAAATAGTTTTTATTATTCTCTTATTCATCTCTATGTGTGTCTTTTTGTATATTTGGTAAGCTTGTCCTCAGAAATTATCGATAGATAGATAGATATATACTTTATTAATCCCCAAGGGGAAATTTGTCAAAAACGCCTTTGATCACAAAAGGCTGAGAACCTCTGGGCTAAGGTGTGGTGCTGCCGACTAATAGGACTCACTGGCAGGTAACAAACCCAGAGGACTCCATCGAGGTGTGTGAATCAGAAAAGAACATATTTAGCCCGATCGTCACGACCGATACCCTGAAAAAAAAATTTCTCAGAAAGAGAGAGATGTGTCTCGCAGAGAGCTCGAGGCCCCCTGTGTGTTTGTATTTCGTGGGCGGAGCCCTCATTTCCACACGTCGTTTGTTTTCATCCCCCGAGCAGCCAGAACACTTTGTCCCCTCCTCGCTCTTTCTGCGCTAATGCGACGAATCGCAATCCGAACACTGGCGATAACGCACAAATGTATCATCGGCGGGACCGAATATAAGCCCCTCCCCCCCCCCCCACGTGAGATGCACATGGGTGAGCCCGTGATGGAGGATGCGAGAGGCCGACCCCATGCGGAGCTACATGATAATGCATCACACACACTCCTGGGGAGAGTTTATTGACGAGGGAGGAAGGCCGAGTGGGCGGCTCGTAAACATCTCTCATCGGATATCAGATCTGGTGGGACAGAGCAGTGTGTGGGTGTGTGAGGCCGTTGCTGTGTGTGGGACATGTGTGGGCGTGTGTGTGTGTGTGTGTGTGTGTGTGTGGGAGAGCAGCATTCCGATCCATCAAAGTCACCAGTGGGCCGCCCTCTGCCTCGGGAGAAAAATGAACCGTGCCCGACGCGCTCAGCCCGCCGCCGTTGTTCCAACGCCACCGTTTCCTCCCTGATTCACAACTCCGAACCACGGGAAGCTGACGCACACTGAGGTCGGCATACCGATACAACCGGCACAAGTTCAGTCAACGCGCTCCCCGGTCCCGTCATGGACGACGCATCATCACTTCGATGGGTTGGACCGGCCCGCTCCACATCCTGGTTCTTTACGCTCTTGTTTTTTTTGGACTAAATAAATAAGGCTTCAAGATCTTCGCGCGTCTCTGATTTGATTGGCGAGTTATCTTCTTGAGGGTATTGACTTGGGCCTAAGTGCCCGTTACTGTAAGTGGATAAAGTTTCTGGATGTAGACGGGCCAATGAGATTGAGTTTTGATGGTGGAGTCCATTTCAAACTAAAAGACATTAAACTGGATTCAGAAAGGTGGGGAAGGTGTTGGCGGTGGAGAGCGATACGGGGGCGCGAGGTCACGGAGGTCATCGTCGTCAATGCTCACACAATTAACACGGAAATAGTCTGAATGTTTATCACTTTATCACAAAACCTCTGCATATCGGGAGAAAAGTGTTCAATATGAATTAAATAGATCTGTAATATCCGAAATATATATTTTTTTCTTTACAGAACTTTACAACGTGTTATTAAGTTTGACATTCACTCTTATTACCACACAAGACACTCTGAGGACGTTGATCTTCCTTATTCTTGACTTTCCTTAATCAATATAGACCATCTGTTTGGGGAGAGCCTACTTCAGTTAATATATTTTTAACGGCTATATTAACGTTATTCAAAAGACATCTGAAAAGGACATTCATTCGCAAATATGTATTAAATATTAAAATATTGTATATTTCACACTTTATTTAACATTTCGGCGTCATGTGCATTTCAACCTAGAAACATAAAATCCTATGTAAATTGTAAATTCCCAAATACAAATCAGAAATGATGCAATCTTGAAAACTGGTGCTCTGAAATGTAAAAAATAAATAAAAAACAAATAGATCGTGAATATATATATATATATATTTTTCTTACGTCGTGCTACAGATACAAATTCTGTCTGTCGGGATTTGCCAAACAGTGGCTACTGTGGAGTGGGATCAAAGCGAGTCATCGGAGAGCAGAGGGGGCGGGGGAGGGGGTCGAGAGGTCGAGTGGGAGGGGCCTCTGATCCCACACCTGCAGAAGGAGCCCCCCCCTCCCGTTTGAAGTGCGGCTCGCTCACAGCACAGATGATTGATGACACATCTCGGATGCGTTACGGCGTTACACACGAAAGCCAACAGAGAGAGAGAGAGACAGAGACAGAGAGAGAGAGGGAGAGAAAAAATGTGCCAAAACGTGCCGTGACAAGAGGACAAGAAAAGAAAAAGTGTCACACACCAGACTCTGATATGGTCACAGTCACAGTGTACAGTAACGTCTGGACATCCAAGACAGGGACATTTCGGCCAGACATTTCCAGTAATGCGAGTCACGACGTCCTCTTTTCTTTTTTTGAAGCCAGAAAAGTTTGTATAGAAACTCTCGGGAAGCGTGTGCTTCATTTTTTACTACAAATTCCACACGTGGTGGTCCGTGACTCACAAATGAATCACAACATCAGCTCGGGGTGTAGATGTCGTGGAGTTTATGTTTTTTCAGTCGCTGTGGATTGAACGCCGCCCCGAGGCGCGCTGGACGCCGTCCAAACGTTTCCCCATCGGGGTCGCTGTATTCATGGCACATTCATCATATGGTTTTTAATGTGTGTGTTCATCGTCATGAGTCACGTTGTGTACTGTTTGTGTCCTGTTTCTATACAACGTAGAACACGTTAGTCACCCCGTCCTCCGCCAGCACATTCCCCGGTGTCACGTCAGGTTGATGGGACACACTTTGTGTCATCATGAAACGATTATCACCTCCAGGCATGTGGAGGTTCTCACTAGTGTGTTCATCCACAACCGCACAACCGGTTAGAGAAAGTGACAAAGAGTAAAGTAAGAGTAGTCGCTCTTCTTACTGCGTCGTTGCGCTCTGGAGTTTATATACGGCGACTTGTTTCGTTTGGTCGAAGGAAAAAATTTGGCCATTTTTGGGGGAAATGTGCTTATTTGAGAGTTAGAGATGAGCTGTAGCCAGTTAGCTTAGCATAAAGAGTGGAGGCCAAGGGAAACAGCGAGCTTGGCTCTGTCCGAAAGTGCCAAGTGTATTTCTAAGTGTATTTCTAAGTGTATTTCTTTGTAACAGAGCCATGCTAGTGCTTTACCCGCTTGTTTCCAGTCTCTATGCTAGGCTAACCGCCGTAGCTACGCTAACTGCACATTTAGCGTACAGACATGAGAGCGATTTTCTAACTCTTGCCCACAAAGGGAACGAGTGTTGTGGCGGCGGCGGCGGGGTGGTCGTCCGGAGCTTCTCTGCGCTCTCAATTAGCGCGCTGTGCACCTATTAAATGCGATGTTTGTAATCACAACCGCCGGCTCGTAGTAGCACGGCGTCTACCGCACAGCAGATAGCCGCCCCAGTGAGAATACGATGTCGCGTTGCGGCTTAGCCCCGTCGCGTTTGTAACACGATCCTTCACACGCGCGGCGAAACCGTTTGTCCCGATCGTTTCGCAGGCCTCTCTTGTGTCGCGGCGCCGCACGACTCATAACGGCGACGCACAAAACCAAACGCTTACCGCACAGACCTGATCCGAATGGTGTAAATTCGACACCCCCACAAAGAGGACCTAATTGCTGCCTTTTACAGAGGCCGGCCTGCTCACGCTAAACAAGAACCACAATAAGAACGCACTAATGAAATCCACCCACGAGACTCAAGCCGGGCGCGATGAGAACCTTTATAGCCGGGAGGGTGTGAGCGCGACGTGTTTGTTTATTCGTCTGTTTCGGCCAGAGGGACCGCTGGTCCGACTGAAGGTTAGGTGCCAGCGCCGATTGCATGAAATAGAACATTGCGGAACAAGTGCAAGAGAGGGAGGGAGAGAGGCGGAAAAAATAGGAGCGAGAGAGAGAGAGAGAGAGAGACGGAGGGCAGGAAGTGTGGGTGGCTGTAGGTGGTTTTTGGCAATGCAGAATGGACTTTTCTTGCGAATTACTTCTGTTTTTTTTACAATGGCACAACCCATTCACGGAGTAGCATTGGTAGTAAATATATATATATATATATTATTTATTTTATTATTATTTTTTTGAGGTCAGCGATAGTAGAGGGGGGTGCACCAAATCAATTTTCGGAGTGTTCTGCGATGTGCACCAGGACTTCAAGACAAGATACGGGGCGATCACAGCAGAGAACGTACAGTACACACTGATGAATACCAGATGCAGGCATTTCCTTTGTTGGTGCGAGCAAGTTGTTTTTTTTCCAAACTTGCCAAAAATGCCCTGCTCTCCTCCCACACGGTTGAATACTTACACACACACACACACACACACACACACACACACACACACACACACACACACACACACACACACACACACACACACACTCCAGAATCCCTGCCCACTAATCCTCCTCCATCCCAGGTTTAGGGGTAGCCGAGGCTGCGGGCTAATTCAATCTTGGCTGGTGCTCCTCTGTTTTCATATCTCTCTCCTGTTGTCCTCCTGTTCCTCCACCCTTGGTCCTTGTACTCACACTCTCCGCTTAATTAGTTTTTTTCCCTCCCTCCTTATCTCTCCATCTGCTTTTACCCCCCTCCACTTCTTTTTTCTCTCAAGGGATCCGTCTATACGCTCGCTCGATTCTTTTCTCTTCACATTTTTTTCTTCTTCTTTCTTTTTAGTTTCTCCTCCTCGTCGTTGTCGTTTCTTTCTTTTCACAGCAGTGCATCTGCTCTCTCTCTCTCTCTCTCTCTCTCTCTCTCTGCTCCTCCATCGATGCGCGGATGTCTGCTCGCTGATAGCGAAGGTCATCGCGGGTCACGTGGTCGGGGGGGTCGCGCGGGGAGTCGATCTCCTCTGTGACGTCGGGGGCCCAGAGGAGCGAGCGCCGGCCTCCTCCCCACCGCGCTCTTAAAATAGACGTCCGTCCCCAGCGACGACGTCATCCATTCCCGGCTCTGACGCCCCCCCCCCCCCATCCCCCCTTCCCTCTCCTGCTATCTCGCCCTTTCGCCTTCCCAATCTCTACCCTTTTGCTCTCTCTCTCTTTTTTTTCTTTCCAGGCTTTGCCCCCACCCCCCCTCCCCTTCTTTTTCGTCCTCCTCTTTGCCGTCTCACTCTGTTTGTGTTTCTCGATAACAGCGGCAATTCCACAAAAGAGAGTTCATTGTACTTTCCGCCGGAGCCGCCGGCTATTTTACAACCGTGACGGGGGGTTAAGGGGAAACCTCCACTCCGGGTTTCCTCAGAAAAATGACGACAATGTGACGTGCAAAACGAATGCGGCCTCACGGAAAAACCAGAAATATCCAACGTGCCGCCGTCATTTTCGGAGAAGACGAGATGCATTTTGAATACCGACAAAAACAGAACGCCGCCGATCGCGTGTGGTTAAATATTTACCATGTATGGGCGGAATACCGTGACTCACACATGGGAAGGCAATGCTGACCCTCTGTATCCATATAACTCATGATCAAAGAGGAGGCTTCAGTTGTTTTTACCGTGCCTGCGAGCCAGGCATCATTTATTCTGCCGTGACAGCTCCTGCCGCCCGCGCCGGCGGCATCCTGTTCTTCTCAAACACGGATCCACGGATGGCTATATCAAACCCGGAACCGATCCCCCCCCCCCCCCCCCAAAAAAAGAAAAAGAAAACCCACAGAGTCGCATTCAGACATCTGCATTTTCGGCAATGCCTTTTAACCACATGTCTTACGTGATTATTTACGATGCTAATAATACATGCTAGGGTATCACGTACCCTTCATTCCACATGCCATTCACATGGTGACATGCGGTGAAATGTTCGGTTCTCTAAAGGCCTTTCCACACATATTTCATATTTAAAACTATTTATACCAGCAGTTGAACGACGTTTCAATAAAAGGTTTGAATGGATTAACGCAGCTAGAGGAGCAACTACCGGAATCCTATAATCCATCCCAGGCTTAGGGGTACAGCCTGAGCTACTGCCAGTAGTTATTGATAGTAATGCAGTGCATATGTCGAAGGCTTTTATTGTGAAAAGAGGGCTTTTATTGTGAAAGGAAAGAACAGAAGGAGTGTGTCTGTTCTGGGCCTCCCCCCCCCCCCGTGTAATTTCCCTGTTCTGTGCGTAGTACTCGTGAAAATAACGACACTATATTGAAGTGATGAAATCAAGCATTCTGATTGGATGAGAGCGAGTCGGGCCTAACAACACCCATTATCGACGATACAGTACTGCCTCGAGTACCTTATTGCTGAATTAACGCACATATTTCGCGATTGCATTTCTATTGACATGCGAGGTCCCCAGAGGACGAATCCTAATGACTTTTGGGATCCTCTGTCTTCTTCCTCTAGCGCCACCAGGTGGTTCGACACACGCGGTTTCAAGTGAAATGGCTCGACAACTCTTGCCATAGAAAAGACACACATGTCCACATGTTCACATTTTAATTGCAACATACCTTTTGTTCATCCTTTAATTCCACCGTTAGCGGCATCGAGTCTGAATTTTTTTAAATGTCCAAATACAGGTTGGTGTCCAAATACCTGCACGACTCCCCCTCGTCGCTCCTCCACTGGTGGTCCGAGCCGATCGGCATGTCAGGAATCAGAGGCGTTCAAAAACAGCCGCTCGGAAAAAACCGGAATAATCACCACAACAGACAGAAGTGACCGGCTCATATTCAACTGACTGCAGTCATCTGTCACCCCCCCCCCCCTCCCCCGTTCCCATCCGTCACCGTTAAGCCGCTCATGACCTTCATCAACGCGCCCGGAGCTCTGCAGCGTGAACCAGATGTTAACTCACTTACTCCCTCGGGCTTTTTCGGGCCTCGTCTATGTTTAGTCACGTCTACTCTCCCCGCCGGATGCTCCTCGATACGGCCCCGTACGCCGAGTCCGACTCGAGTCGCTTCGCACCGCGTCGGCCGCTCGTCAAAGACGCGTTCGTCGGCGGATCGCGAGCGTTTGTTTTCGCACAAAAGCAAGAATGCGGACGGGAGGTTTGACATAATCGGGACTCATTTCTCGGCGGGTCGGCTGCGATGATCAGCCGCAGTTTAAGATAAGATAAGATAAGATATTCCTTTATTAGTCCCTCAGTGGGGAAATTGAAGGGTAATTTGAGACGGCATGAACGGGGGCGGAGGCGGTAACTCGCTGTCATCATAAAATAAAGTGTATTTTGCCCGGCGGATGAGGTCAACTCGCTCTCTGACCTTTGTGGATGGGAAACAGTCGTGTGTCACGGCTCACGTCCCGGGATTTATCTTCCGCTGCATCAAAGTTGGGAGTCGTTACACGTCGAGTGCGTCTCAATCCCGAGGACGAAGCTAATCGGTCTCGTGACGGGACCTTTATGATCCTTTGTTGGATTAGATCATGATTATGATCGTTCACGTTTCCCACCGCTTCCCTCCAACTCCCCGGCGTTCGTTGTTAATGTTCACCACCGCGTTAACAACAATCAGTGTGATTCTTGACCCCTGAATGGGTGGCATACTAATAATTAACTGGACGGTTCGTCACATAGTGTTACACCAACATGCTGGAAGGCCTGCATTCCGCCACTGTTGGCTTATTATTGACATTTACGGGCATTCGGTGACGCATTTCTCCTTAAATTTGATCGTTTAGTAGTTACAAAACGTGTTTTTTAAAACAATGCAGGTTAGTGGCGTCTCTGTGTGCGTGAAGCAGGGTATTGTTGAAGATGTTAAATGGATAAGGAAGTAACAGTATTCCCACATGCAGTCTCTTTGTTTTCCTCACATAGATCTTAGAAAGCTGCGTTGTGTTTTTTGACATCTCAGCGTTGAGCCGTCGTTGGACTTTCGGGTCTCTTGGCTCCTGGAATCCATCCATCTGACCTTTGACAGAGCGGCTCTTTCTATTTGGAGTCACGGAACAAGCTCCACGTGTGGAACCAGGCGGGGGAGCTGCACTCTGCGTGTTACGACACGGCGAGCGAGCGATGGAGGAAGAAGATGGGGCGTCGGGGAGCCCGACGGGCATTTCATCACAAAAGTAGAACACGGCGTATTTTCTGGCGGAAATTACATCAAAGTGGTAGATAAGAAATAATCTTTAGTTGAGATTATGGTTCAATGTGAAATAAAGGTTACCTCCTATGAACTGTTTGCACTAGAAAGGAACTCGTTGACCATCACAAGCTCTTTGTAGAACCCGACCTCACCCATGGGTGGGGTTGGGTACTGAAAGCCGGTGATAATATGGCTAAGAGCTAGCTACGAGCTACGAGCTAGCTACGAGCTAGCACTAGCTACGAGCTATGAGCTTGCTACGAGCTATGAGCTAGCGCAAGCTATGAGCTACGAGCTACGAGCTTGCTACGAGCTACGAGCTAGCGCTAGCTACGAGCTTGCTATGAGCTACGAGCTACGTGCTTACTACGAGCTACAAGCTTGCTACGAACTAGAGCTTACTACGAGCTACAAGCTTGCTATGAGCTACGAGCTAGCGCTAGCTATGAGCTACGAGCTTGCTATGAGCTACGAGCTAGCGCTAGCTATGAGCTACGAGCTTGCTATGAGCTACGAGCTAGCGCTAGCTATGAGCTACGAGCTTGCTATGAGCTACGAGCTACAAGCTTGCTACGAGCTACAAGCTTGCTACGAGCTACGAGCTTGCTACGAGCTACGAGCTAGCGCTAGCTATGAGCTACGAGCTTGCTATGAGCTACGAGCTACGAGCTTACTACGAGCTACAAGCTTGCCATGAGCTACGAGCTAGCGCTAGCTATGAGCTACGAGCTTGCTATGAGCTACGAGCTACGAGCTTGCTATGAGCTTGCGCTAGCTACGAGCTATGAGCTTGCTACGAGCTATGAGCTAGTGCAAGCTATGAGCTACGAGCTTGCTACGAGATACGAGCTAGCGCTAGCTATAAGCTACGAGCTTGTATGAGCTACGAGCTACGTGCTTACTACGAGCTACAAGCTTGCTACGAACTAGAGCTTACTACGAGCTACAAGCTTGCTATGAGCTACGAGCTAGCGCTAGCTATGAGCTACGAGCTTGCTATGAGCTACGAGCTAGCGCTAGCTATGAGCTACAAGCTTGCTATGAGCTACGAGCTAGCGCTAGCTATGAGCTACGAGCTTGCTATGAGCTACGAGCTACAAGCTTGCTACGAGCTACAAGCTTGCTACGAGCTACGAGCTTGCTACGAGCTAGCGCTAACTATGAGCTACGAGCTTGCTATGAGCTACGAGCTACGAGCTTACTACGAGCTACAAGCTTGCTATGAGCTACGAGCTAGCGCTAGCTATGAGCTACGAGCTTGCTATGAGCTACGAGCTACGAGCTTGCTACGAGCTTGCGCTAGCTACGAGCTATGAGCTTGCTACGAGCTATGAGCTAGTGCAAGCTATGAGCTACGAGCTTGCTACGAGCTACGAGCTAGCTCTAGCTATAAGCTACGAGCTTGCTATGAGCTTCGAGCTTGCTACGAGCTAGCGCTAGCTACAAGCGCGACAGTCTGATATCCGTTTGTTGTCATTGAGGCCATGAGACCGGCTTTTACAGGAAATATGGCCAAAGAGGTTTTTAATCGTCAATCGTCATTTTGTGCTTTTTATTCTTTTTTTAAGTATCAGTTCAGGCACCGGTATCGTTTTAAAAGTACCGGTTTCGAAAAAGAAGAAAAAACGATACCCATCCCTACCCATGGGTGCTGGAATCTGCCAGATCTGCCCCCCCCCCCCTTCCCCCCCCTCCCTCGTGCTTGTTATTAAGGGCGTCATTCCTGTCTGCTCCGGGTGGAAACTCGTGGGCATATTTTCCGACAGTGCCATCAGTCCAACGCGTGCCATGACTCAACAGATTTCCACACGAGGCCCCGAGCCGGTCGCTCCGCACGAAGGAAGTCCGTTTTGGGGGCGGCTGCAAGGTTGTGCAAGGTTGTGGGTTCGATCCCCGCTCTCCCCATTAGTTGCAAGTCGAAGTGTCCTTGAGCAAGGCACTGAACCCCCAGTTGCTTCCCGGGCGCATCACCGCAGCCCACTGCTCCTTAATAACTAAGGATGGGTTAAATGCAGAGGACTAATTTCCCCTTGGGGATTAATAAAAGTGTATATTATTATTATTATATTATTATTATCTTTCATGCTCAAGGCACATCCTCAAAAAGAGGACGCAATCGTGTGCGCGACATCTGCTTTTTCGTGACTGTGACATCGCCGCCGACACTTTCGAGAAAACTCTGCGTCCTGTCGGGAAGTTTCAAAACAGCACAAGGTGGCCGAGGCGATACACGGCGGCACGCTCGAGAGGAAGGGAAGGACACGCGGAGGTGCTGCTCCGGGGTTATTTACAGGCTTTCTCAATTCCTCTTTTGACATGTTGTGGTTGAGCACACACACACACACATTGAGACACACTCACACACACAATGGCATATATCAGGGCCTTGACCTATGCTTAGCGTGCAATAAGAAGGTCAATAATTAACCAACTGTATTTTCATGACCGGGGGCGGGGGGGGGGGGGATGTGATCTCATGCGGCCTCACGTGCCCGGGCACATCCAGTGGATGTTTTGGAAAACAGGGGCAGAGCAGCTCAACACAGCGTGTGCATGTGTGTGTGTGTGTGTGTGTGTGTGTGTGTCATGAAGAGATGACTAAACCACCGCAAAAGGGCAGTGGAGAAATCAGACATCGTGAACTGAGGGATCCTCTTTCGGGTCCCTTGTTTGGAGTCTGCGCCAGGATTAGCGTCATTCAGCTGGCGCGACTGTTAGTTTAGGGTTCACAGCTGTCAACCCAGGTGCCCCCCCCCACCCCACCCCCTCCACCCTTTACATGTGCAAGGGCTGCGGGGTGTATCACGACTCACAAACATGAAACTGTTGCGCAAGCGGACCACCTGTCTTGCCGCGGTGATCGTTCTCCGCGTGACGATTAGCTTGGCGGATTACGTGAAGCCGGCGTTTCGCAACCTTTTTGGGTTTTTTTTCCATGAAATCCCCGCAGCTCAAATAGCGTTTCGTTGACACCGCATGTTGCTCTGTCACCATTCATTCATTCATTGAAGTCGACCGCTTCGACGGTTTGTCCGTCAACGTAACTTTTAAGCTAACGGTCCCAAATGTTTCTCTGTTATTTTAGTTTTCGCAATTTTGAGTGTTTTTTTCCATTATTTTAGTTTTCGCAATTTTTACTGTTTTTCCGTTATTTTATTTTTCGCAATTTTTCGTGTTTTTCCGTTATTTTTGTTTTCGCAATTTTTAGTGTTTTTCCGTTATTTTTGTTTTCGCAATTTTGAGTGTTTTTCCGTTATTTTTGTTTAGCAATTTTGACTGTTTTTCCGTTATTTTTAAATATATTACTTTGAACTGACAATTTTAACTGTTAATTGTTACGTTAAGATAACAATTTTAAAATGTTGTTGCTCAAATTTGCAATGGTTTATTTGTTCAAGATTCCTTATGCTAACTATGTATCCGTGAGTTTTAAGCAAACCACGTGCATTATTTACCTTTATTACTCTTAGCTAACCATTTCAACTGTTTATCCCTTGTTTTTTTTAGCTAACTGTTTCACTGTTGCTTCACTCTTCACTCTTTTAACTTCTCGGATGGCCTGCTAACTAGATTCCGGGCGCTCTTTGGAAGTGGCACTCGGCCGTTATCGGACTCGACAACAGGAACCCGATTATACTTTTTGACCCTTAAAATGACACCGCCTGCTTTCCAAGAACCCCGACAAACACGTGTGCGTTGTGAATCAGCGACGGAGCGCGACACGCTTCGGATCGGAGGCTATTTTCTGTTTCGCGGGTTAATTTAAGGAGAGAAGTCGAAGCCGAACCGAAGTGACTCCTCACGACCAAACACGGGCGTGTGCGCGCTGTCAGCAGGAGCAGGGAAGGTCACGCTGCTCTCATCACACTTCCTCCAAACGTCAGCATCTTCTTCTGTGTGTGTGTGGCCTGACCTCGTCTTCCCTTCATACCGCGACGCTCCTTCTCGAAATCTCCCAATCTCCCGTTTTCTATCCTCCCCCATCATCAGCACAGCTTCACCCTCACACGAGCGCGGCTCGCGGTGAACCGCACACACACAGGTGAGGCCTCCGCCCTGTCGGTGACCTCCCGTGAACCCTCCAGCATGTGACACCTCCGGTTGGAATGCCAAGCAGTCACACAGGCAGCCAGCAACCTCTTGGAAAAGCGCATATATATATATATTTATATTTATATATTTATATATATATATGTATCTATATACATATATAAATATATATATATACACATAAATATATATATATATTTATATATATATATATATATATTATTATTTATTTTTACGCGTCCGTCCCCGGGCCTCCAATCAGTTTCATGTTTCGTCGCACAATCTTTTTCCTCTCCTTTATTCCAGTTAATTAAAACTTGTCTTCTGTTGACAGCCATTCATTTACAGAATGTGCAAATCTGCTAATTAGAGCCTTTAATGTACAATAAAGAGAGCGTAAGATCATCAAAGGCACGGGAAAACAGTCCAGGGGATTGTGGAGTAACTCCTCCTTCTTCTTCTTCTTCTTCTTCTTCTTCTTATGTAAACCTGCTTCTTCTTCTTCTTCTTCTTCTTCTTCTTCTTCTTCACCTGCTTATGTAAACCTGCTTCTTCTTCTTCTTATCCTCTTCTTCTTCTTCATCTTCTTCTTTTTGTTGTTCTTCTTGTTCTTCGTCTTCTTCTTCTTCACCTGCTTATGTAAACCTGCTTCTTCTTCTTCTTCTTCTTATCCTCTTCTTCTTCTTCATCTTCCTCTTCTTCTTTTTGTTGTTGTTCTTGTTCTTCTTCTTCTTCACCTGCTTATGTAAACATGATTCTTCTTCTTCTTCTTATCCTCTTCTTCTTCTTCGTCTTCTTTTTCTTCTTCTTTGTGTTGTTCTTCTTGTTCTTCGTCTTCTTGTTCTTCTTGTTCTTCTCCTTCTTCTTCTTCTTCTTCTTCTTCACCTGCTTATGTAAATCTAGGAAGTTGAAGAGCAGCTTTGAAGCCGCGGAGACCTTTTGGTGTCTCAGGTTCCCAAGACAATGTCACACAGACAAGGAACAGCTTCATTTCCTTTTTTTTAACGGCTGCATAAATGCATAAATATACATTCATTTGGGGTTGTTGTTGTTATCTTTGGGCAGAGCCGGTGTAGGTGTTAGATATGCAGTTACCACACCATCCATAAGTATGCGTGTGGTAATTAAGAGCGTACAAATGAGAATAGTGCAGGTTTTTTTTTACCCCAGGGTGTCTTTAAATTGGCTCATTTCTGTGTGAATATGCAGAGACACACGCACAGGGGACGGAAAAGCACTCTTCTGCTCTCTCCCACCAAAAAAATAAAAAAAAACTCTGCAATGATTACCTGCCTTGCCACTCAGGGGCCATTTGCTGGTAGCACAAAGCTGATTATCTCACCCCTACAGCAAGCCACTTTGTCCCAAATGCACACAACACGGCTATTCGTAGAAATGTTACCTAGCTGGCACACGCCGAAATATGTTCGTGTGTGTGTGTGTGTGTGTGTGTTTGGTGGGTGGGTGGTGTGGAATGGATGGCTGTAAGAATGGAGCGATGGATGACACAAGCAGAGTGGAGTGGTGGGAGGCTGGTGTCATGGCCCTCCTCCTACTGCCAGGCTGGATGCGGTATCTGACAGCTGACTGAGAGTCTGCAGCCCCCCCCCCTCCCCCCCCCCTCTTCACACAGTCCCACCAAAAAAGGTCAGCGCTTCGATTCTTCTCTTCCGTCCTCTCTTCCTCCTCGATGCACGCTTCAGTATCTCTTGACCGTACACTCAAAGAAATGACTCATTGGATGAACTCAATTAAATTGTTGGCAGGTTTTCCATGCAATCATTATATGCAACTCCAACTCAAATTTAGCACATCAGTGCAATAAAATGTAATTAAGTTAGTCCAACTCATTTGTATCAAATACATCTAAAATAAAATAACGATATTCATTAAATTAAATTAATTTGTGTTTGTCCAACACAAAATATAAACTAACTAACGAACAAAATATGCAAACTCCATGTTTTGTAATTGCTTTATTTAAATGTATCAAACAATATTTAAATGTGTCACCTCTTAGAAGGGCTTGAATCATTTTTTTGCGTGTATACGCATTTAGACTTTCCAGATCTTTCATTTCCTTCCTCGTCTCCGGTCCACAATCACGCCTCTTGGACTCATTTCCTCTGTAAACCCTCCCAAAAAAAAGGCCAATTCAAATATTATTTCAACGTGCCACGAGGAAGCGCAGATGATAGAGGGAACAGGACCGACCGGGCAAGAAGTGGTTTTTCCTGCTGATTGGAGGAGAACAGGAGCGCACTTCATGCACATGAGTAATCCGACTGTGTGAGCTCATCCCTTTTGTTGTCGGTCGACGGTACCTGTGTTGATTAAGACGAGTCGCGGCACCTGTTGAACAAACAGATCGCGATCGTCACGTGTCATCTGTCACGCCCCCGCCGCCACCGCCGCCGCCGCGCATAGCTCTCCTGTTATTCACCTATTGCACATGCAGGTGTCGGTTCCTCGCGGGATGAATGTGATGAATAAACAGGCCTCTGCGCCACGCAGGTCGGCCGCATGAGTTGCCATTGAGCACGAGGAGTGAAATGTCAACGAAAAAGGAGAATTACGGTACACGGGGTCTTTCCACGCCGGATGGACGAGCGACTCAAGACCAGCGAGAGCCCCGAAACACGGCCGCGTGGCTCTCGAGCGACGGGCCCTCGGAGGACGCTCGGCGACCCCACATCGACGCTTCTGCATCCGCGAGCGGCGCTTCATTCGCCCGAGAGTTCGGCGCGAGACGCTCGCCTCGTTACGGGACGCGCGGCGGGAAACAGCTGGGAGGAAAAGATGAATTCGTAGTGAATCACTTCCTCGTCACAAGAGAAACAAGTGGGAACGACGTCTGGACGCGCCGCGCAGACTTCCTCCTCTCGGAGGTCGCTGCACTCTCTCGGTTTCTGAGCGAATGGAGCGCGCCCGGCGTGTTTTTTACAGCGGCGCTTGGTTACAACATCACGTTTCATGAAGTGGTGGTTTAGACGGGGGGCGTTTCATCTCGTGCGCCTGAAGCGTGACTCACATCTCCAGGGGCCCCACGAGGGCTGACTGATGTGTGTGTGTGTGTGTGTGTGTGGCTGGAGCCAGAAGGGTTTGATGAAAGAGACGGACTGGAAAAGGAGAACAGAGAGCAGGATGTGCGAGTGGTGTTGAGAAGCGGCTCTTTTTGTTGTTTTTTTATTAATGGATGCCGAGCCAAGTCTCGGCCTGCGAGTCGACGCGTCAATGGGTACAAAGGATATTATACAGATTATAGATACAGTCGAGGCGCATGAGCTTCCTGCACCGGGGAAACACTCACAGGCGTCAGAGCTCGACGCGGTAGTCGCGTGTTTTCTTAAATCCTCGAGTACTCGTTGAAGGCCGCTCTCCTCGAGGAGCGTTGACGTGCGGTCTGAGCTCCGAGAGCCTCGAGGCGGCACGCGAATGAGGTCGGCGCCTCCTGGAGTCGGAGCTGAAACCTGTGGTTTTGAAACCAAAGAAGAAAGGCCTGAGGTCATCGCCGCCAGTTCATTTAAATCAAGGCAGGGACCGAGACTTCCAAATAACTCCCGACCCACGAGGGGGCGACATCAAGTGACTAAGTCGCATCAAAAAGAAGATCCTCCTTTTTAAGGAGTTGCCCCCGAAAGGAAATCTGTGGTTTTATGACAAATACGGGCGAGTTCCTTCCCTGGAACTGTGTGAAGCGCAATGGAAACGGGACGATGTGGAAACGCTCAGGCGGATATCTGCTGCCCCCTGGAGGCGGAAACAGTCACTGCACGGCAAACACGAGCGGCACAGAAGTGGTGTCTACTTCCTGAAGAGAGAGAGTGTGTGTGTGTGTGTGTCTACTACAAGTCACGCTGATTGGGCGACCTGTACGTGGGTCTTTTTAGGAATTACACAAGTCAAGTAGACGCAGTGTTCTTCATGCATCTTCAATATATACATAGGAGGGGGGGCAAAGAAAAAACACCAGCAGATATTTCCAAATAAATTTATTTTGTAATTCATCCACTGTACAAAGCAAGAATGGAATCTTCCGGACACCGACGTGACCGAGCTGGAACCACAGATGGAGGATTAGTGTCCATCAAAGAAACAATAAGGATAACCCGGAGGAGGGTCACTCCAGGGCCTTGACGAGCGCCTCGTTGGCCTCGATGCTGATCTGGACCGCCGCCCTCGCCGCCTCGTCGGACGCGCCCGCCATCTCGGACTGGGCCTTCTCCAGGTTGGCCCTGGCAGCCTAAAAATAGAGAAGAGAAACAGGAAAGCGAAACGATAACGCCACACATTTAGATTCAGCCGCGTTGCCCCGGTCCGACTGCCGGTTCTCTTTTTTTTGGGGGGGGGGGGGGGGGGGGGCACATCCCGATTGTGTAGAAACAACAACAAAAAACATGCATGACGTGCACTTTTTTGGTGCATATTGGATGTTGAGGCTACTGTCCTTCTGGTCACATGACATCTATTGCATCTGTCCATCCTGGAGAGGGATCCTCCTCTGTTCTCTCCTGAAGGGTTCTTCCCTTTTTTCCCCCCTGAAGGGTTATTTGGGAGTTTTTCCTGGTCCGATGTGAGGTTTTGGGGACAGGGATGTCTATGTGTTCAGATTGTAAAGCACTCCGAGACAAATTTGTAATTTGTGAAATTGGGCTGTACAAATAAACTGAATTGAATTGAGGCTTGAGATGCGATTCTGAGGCGGGCGCTGCGGAGGAAAACCACTAAGAAGTGGCCTCCTGGGGCTTTGGCTTTCGAGACCAAAGCAATCGCACGCGGAGAGATCGGAGACAAAAACACACGACGCCTCGCAGAGAACAAGCGCGGACAGTCCCGCCTTAACAAGACCGGATTTGAGAAGCAAATCTGGATTTGCCTGCAGTCTAGACGTCGCCAGGCTCCACCTAAAAAAACCTCCGACTGCCATTTGGAAGTCAGAAAAGCGACGAGTCAAAAGTCGGCGAGCGGAGGAAGCGGCCGCCGCCTCTCGGCCGTGAAAGCTCCATTCGTCACGGTAGTGATTAGAAACCAGAAATGCCAAACATAGCTGGGAGTTAAAGGTCTCCCAGTGGGGCTTTGACACATCTGCTATAACTCAACAGCGACTGACCTTTCCCTCCCGATGAACAGCGTGGCGTCCGTGTGCGTCGCCCCGCGGCGCGGAGGACAATGAGGGGGGGGAATAACTAATTTACTGCCAGAGAGTCCACTCGACAGTGGCACTGCCCCGAGGTCAGAGGCGGGCGGCGTCCGGGGCCGAGCGCGAAACGACGCTAACGAGACCGACATTTAAACGAGGGCTTCGACGCGGCGCCGATCGGATGGATAATCGTCGGCGGAGAGGATCAGAGCGGGAGGCTGGGTACGGACACCGATCACACAAATGGCATTCCACTCAAAAGATCCATGAAGGATCGAGCGACCCCACACGAGACTTCAACCCCGCGATATCAATAAATACACGCCGGTGGACGCAGGAGGCGGCTTCAGCTCGATGTGCCACGTGAGGAGGAAGTCTTTACAAAGCGACGGGCAACAATCCGCCCGGTAACACGAGGGGGACAACGCCTCCTCTACAGTTTGTGCTTTGAAGGGAAGAAACGGACACGGCATCATCATCATATCAAAAAGGAGAACTTTAACTTTTTACAGTGAAATCAAAGTGCAGAGCCGACGGCACCCAGAAAAATAACGGTTCTTAAAAGATTCTTTAAAAGGCTTTGTGGTTCTACGAAGAACCATCACCAGAAATGGTGCCTTAAAGAACCATGTTGTTAAGGTTATTTGAGACACTTATAGGTTCTTTTGAAGAATTATTTAAGGACATGGTTCTTTAAAAAAATCCTGGTTTGAAAGGTTCTTTGAGGTACCAGAAATGGTGCCATAAAGAACCATTTTTTTAAGGTTCTTTGAGACACTTATAGGTTCTTTTGAAGAATTATTTAAGGACATGGTTCTTGAAAAAAAACCTTAGTTTAAAAGGTTCTTTGAGGAACCAGAAATGGTGCCTTAAAGAACCATGTTTTTAAGGTTATTTGAGACACCTTTATAGGTTCTTTGAAGAACTCGTGAAGGAAATTGTTCTTTAAAAAAATCCTGGTTTGAAAGGTTCTTTGTGGAACCAAAATTGGTGCCTTAAAGAACCATTTTTTTAAGGTTCTTTGAGACACTTTTATAGGTTCTTTTGAAGAATTATTTAAGGAAATGGTTCTTTAAAAAAAATAAAACTTAGTTTGAAAGGTTCTTTGAGGAACCAGAAATGGTGCCTTAAAGAAACATGTGTTGAAGGTTCTTTGAAGAACTCTTTAAGGAAATAGTTCTTTAAAGGACCCTTTTTTGAAAGGTTCTTCGTGGAACAGTGTTTTGCTTAATAGTAAAAAATAAATACATAATAAAAAAAGCCACGTTTCCTGTTTTTAAAAAAAGACCTCAATGCCACTACCATTAGTTCAAATCATATAGAAGGTAAATATCACCTGTACGACGACATCCAGTCACTTAACTCAACATTAACGACTTCTGTGAAACTCGCGTTGAGACTGTCGAGAAGTGCGTTTTCTTTATTTTATTAACTGGATTCATTTCACTGGCTCTCTCCTACTTTTCTGTATTGATTTCTCTCTCCATTGTGATGTTCTGGAACACGATGCAGCACGCAGCTATATTTAGACGCTCCACTTCGAAGACCACTCGAGACTCAAGGCTCACGTTTAAAAGCGGTTGCCGGGACGACCGCCGGCCGTCAGCGGAATCTAAAAACACGGTCGTCATTTTCAATCCCCTCAATGTTGAGTAGTTGTGAGTCAGCTTAATAATAAAATGTTACATGAAGAATACAAGTTTCATTCCAGTTTATTTGATACTTTCCAGTATTTTAATCTCATTTATTTCTCCTGTTTTCAAGCCAACGTGTCCAACATTAACTCCTGTGCCTACTTATAGGTTGCATGGGAACTCTTGCTTCTCCCTCAAAATCTGCAATGCAAACTCTTTATGAGGAGAGAGTCTCTATAAGCTCCTCCCCCTGTGTGTGGATTAAAGTAGGCTACACAATAAGATAACACACTCAGTAATGCAGGTGATGTTGAGCGATATGGATAATGTCAAAAACAGTATGCAGAATGATATACTATCATTTCAACAACGTATATACATTAAAAAAAAGACATTTACAGCAAGAAATATATATATTTGACAAATTCTAATAATCTGGTGGTATTTATGGTCAGTCTGTCCAACATTAGCACAGATGCCGCTCTAGTTTGTGTGCGATGTTGACGTTATACTCACAGCGATGTCCAGCTGGTCCAAAGATGCAGCCTCCTCGACGAGCAGTTGCACCGAAGAATCAGCGTTGACTGTTATTGACCCACTGCTCACTGCGCACACACACACACACACACACACACACACACACACACACACACACACACACACACACACACACACACACACACACACACACACACACACACGCCAATATACAGTCATCTTCACTGTGTTTTATAACCAATGATGCCGTTATAGAGCCAGGACCTCCTGCCTCGCTCTCAGGCTGGCTTCTGTTCCCGAGGGTTTGTTCATCCATGTGTGTTTTTGGAAATTGAGGAACCAAATCATTTCACCAAGAAATTAGGATTTTTAAGTTTTCATTACATAACTTCAGCAGGGTTCTTACACATTTTGACCAATGGATTTCCAGGACTTTTCCAGGACTTTAAACCAAATTTCCATGACCAAACTGAAATCTCGGTATAAACATGAACATTTTTGAAAATTGTGCGTATCGAGAGCGTACGCCGGCTTATATTTTGAGCGTCTTTCTTTAAAAAAATGTTTTTATTATTTCAAACTCGGCGTAAATGAACATGTGATTTTAACAAATTTCCATGACTTTGCCAAAACTTTTATGATTTAAGTTTTTTTTCATGACTTTTCCAGGCCTGGAAATGACCATTTTAAAATTCCATGACTTCTCCAGGTTTTCCGTGACCGTACGAGCCCTGCTTCAGCTTCTTCGAGTCCGAGACAAGACAGATTGTCGAATCATGAGGATGTCGGAGCTATTTTAATAGCGAAATGAGCTGTGAATAACTTTCAGAAAGATCAATCAAAAAAACTCAAATAAAAATGGGGGGGGGGGGGCGGCAGCCGGAAAGTGGGGCAAAATATGTATTGATCTCTAGACTGACTGGGAATTAAAGATATTAGTGATGTCAGAGCAGATGTTAGGCATTTCAGTATGTTGAGCCGAGAGGCACAAAAAACCTGAACGTACTAACTAGTGTAAGACTACGTAATAAGTCGTGATCTGACATTGTTTTCTTTTTTAATAAAGTGTAATAAAAGGACTCTGGGCTATGCTCTACCTACACCTGTTGTGGAGGCATCAAAGGAATGTATTTTTCTTTTTTTTCAGCAGGTAAACTGATTTGCTTTTTTTAGAAGGGTACGAAATCTCACCGAAGAATTTGGCCGCGGTGCCGTCATCGCTGAAGACCGTCACGATGCCGGGCCTGAGCACCTGCAGGGTGGGCACGTGGGCGGGGAGGATACCGAACGCCCCGGTGAGCGTGGGCACGTCCACCTGCTTCACGCTGGCCGCGTTGAAAAACACCTGGAGAGTGGAGACAGGAGATGGAGAGATGCATTCACTGACTCACGGACATAAGACATGTGGAATTAACAACAGGTGACCACTCACTGTCACCTGTCACTTGACGTTTTATGCTAAATAAATACAGATTTGTTTGCGTTTAAAATGTTTTTTATTTTGTACTTTAATAGAATAATAATCTGAATACATCAGGATGTGAAGTACACCTGCAGCCCGGTGTGAAAGTGGAGCTCCAGTGGGCTGAATTTAGTCAGACACGAACCTCAAGGTTAGAGAGCTTTAACCGCACTGCAGCCAAGCGACCTCTTCACAATAAGAGTTCATATTAAACCCGACAACGTAGAATTTAAAAAAAATATCCACACAGTTATTGAACTGGGAAAAGAGGAGGATAGTTTCGCGAAGTAAACTCTGCTCAAAGACAGCGAATGACAGGTAGCTTAAAACAAGCTATGCTACATCGTCCACCAACCGTCCACGAAATGTACCTGTCCGCGTGGCAATGACTCCAACCGCCGCGCATTAGTACAACACCCCACGCACGAGACGTTGTCTCCACGTTTTGAGAGTAAATTTCAACAAGAAATACCACTGGTTAGCCGTCTAGCTAGCTAGGCCCCGATAAGCCTCGGGTCGAGGTTAGCGAGCTACCTGCGTCGGGGAGGCGAACGTGAAGGACATCTGCGGGCCGGCGGACGCGGCCTCGGCGTAGCGGCGAGCCTGCCTCAGCACGGGGAGGGAGCGGCGGAGGAACCTGGCTGCCATGGCGTCCTAAAAACTGTCTTTGTTTTTTAAATGCAAAGTTCAAGGGAATGACAGAGATCCTCGAGCCCCTTTCGCGTGAAGGCAGTCGGTGTGCGCTCGGAAGGACAAGGACGTTGGGAGCCTACCCGTGAAGCTTTGCGGTGGCGCAAAGCATGCTGGGGAGTGTAGTTTTTCAAAAATTAAATAAAAACACGTTTAGAGAGATTAACGCGGTTTTTATGGTGGATTATTTGAGAATTTAGTCGTTATTTGTCAGTTTGTTTCGGATAATTTTAAATGCACGTAAGTATTGTACTTTTGTATGAAAATGAGTCTCACGCACATTAAACAGTGTCTGTTTCGGCTTTACATTTGAGTTTTATCGCGGGTTTTCGTGTAACACTTGAAAAATGTTCCGAGGGAAACATTTGAGTGAGAGTAGCTCATTTAGCAAAAAATAATGTACATATACATATGTGTCGCGTATGAGACCACTGAGCTCACGTCACCAGCCGATGGCGCCAAAGTGACGTGTTCAACAGATAGGGGGCAACAGATAGGGGCCCCACTTCGTTTGATTTGGGAGCTGTTGCTCTTTTGTATGCTACTAAATACCCCCCCCCCCCCCCCCCCCCCCACACACACACACACAAATGCAGACTTATGAACTCAATGCTTCACCATTTTGCCCACAAGTGCAAGCGAGTGACTTCACTACACAACTAATCAATAAAAGAAGACAACGCAAGAGTGCTAGAATGCGTTTTAATTAACCCGGAAACATAGTTTACATTCACAAAAACACCTCCCTCCCCCTCCCCACCCCCCTGTACCCGAAACACCGGACTGAAAGTCGCGCTCATTTGGAGAAAACCCTTCAATCACGCAGCTTTTACCTCGCTCCTCGCGTCACGTGGTGCGCCTCTGACTGGGTGGTGGGCGTGTCTTAAACAGTGGGATTTCATTCATAAATAGTTGTAGCTTTAACAAATCCACATTAAAGTGTTCCGCGGGAGGAGTTTTCGCGTTTATTGGCTTTGCCCCTCTTCCCACCCTGCATGGACCCGGCCAGTTGAGTAGGTGAGTGCTCCCTTCTCTCTTTTCTTTTCCTTTTCTTTATTTTATTTTTTTGCCGCATGCCTGCTCCTCGCGCAACCTATATTCTAGTCGCGAGCTATACCTTCTCTGTCGGTGTCACGAGCTGGGATATATATTGTATTAACCTCGCCGCGTCGCGTGCTGCTTTTCATCCATTTGTTGTTGCTATTATTATTATTATTTATTATTATTATTGGCTTCATTTCACCGCGTACATGTGATGTGATTTTTGATTCTCTTATCAGCCCAAAAAAACCTCCATGAGGAAACCGCTGCCAGAGACGAAGCTCATTATTGTTGGGGGCGGTGTGTGTGTGTGTGTGTCTGTGTGAGACGGGGGGGGGGGGGTGTATATTGCTGTGCGAAGCAATACAAAAACGAGATGTTTTCATTCGTGCAACAGTTGTTTTATTGCCCATTTATAGACAGGTTATTACGAGATCCGACATGAAGCGTTACGTCCACATTGTGTTCCTCGGTGTGTGTGTGTGTGTGTTTTTCTTTTGTGATCGGGGGGCGAGACATAGAAACCGATCCCCGGTGCCTACACACCACGCAGCTGGCATTGATAGACGGAAATGGTGTGAGGCACGACGGGATGTGCCTTTGCCGGGACCCCCGTGTCTCACCATCTGCTCAGGCGAGCCGGCAAGAGAGCATTCCTCCGGGTACGAAACCCCCCGATGCAGCCTGGTTCTCCACCAAGAACCAGGCTGCACTGATCTACCATACTCACTTCTTGATTCTTATCTTCCAAATATGATTATTTCTCCTTATGAGTCTGAGAGCCATAGCAACAGAGGATCTTTATATATATATATATATATATATATATATATATATATATATATATATATATATTTTAACTGTGTTATTGCATTTAATGCATACATATCTATTGAGGCAGACAATAATCCTTGGAAGAACAGGCTCTGGTGTTTGATGTCATCCCATCACCACTAACACACGGTGCACATGTTGAATGCAGCTTATGTAACGACAAACTTATTCACTGCAGGCTGAATAATTAAAAAAAATAGTTCTGCCGCCGTCGCCCAGAGGCCCGGTGGGCCAGCCCCGAGGTGAGGGGGCTCAGTCGGCTGGTCGGAGCTGAGGTAGCTGAAGATGCAGCAAGGGAGCGGAGGAGGAGACTCCTGAGCCATAGCCTGAGACACACACACACATACGCACACTCACACACACTCTCACACACGTATTCAAAGCTGCTGCTGCGCACTGCCCCTCCATCAGGGTAAGTCGCTGGTAGAAAGCAGGATGTGTGGTTCAGCGATGCAGAGGGAAGCATGCTGGTCACACACAGCCTGACGTGTTTCCCGTAACTGTATTTTCGATGTATATTTTTGTTGTATTTTTGTTGTTGTTTTTGTTGACGCTTGGACGGTAGATGCAGCCAGTGAGGCTTTTGGCAGTTGCTTAACAGGTTGTGGTGCTGAAGTTGACCGTGCATGTATCGACTGGCAGCAGAGCAAAGAGCGCTGAGTGCTGCTGGCATGTTGCTGGCATGTTGCTCCTACTCTGCTGGGTGAGTAAGCTATATCCAGGGTGTGTGAGTGAGTGTGTGTGGAGGGGGGGGGGGGAGTTTGGTGCAGCAGTAGCTGTATTAATTGCTATGATGTGTGCAAACGCAGCGGTGGCTGGAGCCAGTGAGGGCTGGTGTTTCTCTCTGTTCTCTGTTCTGTGTGTGTGTGTGTGTGTGTGTGTGTGTGTGTGTGTGTGTGTGTGTGTGTGTGTGTGCGTGTGTGCATGTGTGTGTGGGAGGTAGTTAAAGAGCCTTCTGGCTGATATGGAATTACGGGTGATGATTTGCAGCCGAGATGCTGGCATTTGCATCTTCCGTGGGATTCGACACACACACACACACACACACACACACAAATATATATTCGGTTTCTGCTCCAGTGAGAGAGTTTTCATTTCCCGAAAAGCATCTTCTATCGCTTGTTATGAGACATCAGACGTCAATATCTGGACCGCACGGCCGTGCGATGTTCTCGTGAACTCGGAGCCGGGTGGTTGTCACGGCTCCATGGGCATCGGATCTGTTTTTAACACACTTACAAAGCAGCATCTCTTGTGTTCTGATGACCAGCTCTGGTAACAGTCATTTCCTCTGTGTGTGTGTGTGTGTGTGTGTGTGTGTGTGTGTTATCTCTCAGGGGGAATCTCTAGTTGACCTGGACCATGAGCAATGAGTCTACCTTCTGGAACATCCTACCAGAAAACTCCACAGTAAGTCTGCCTTTCGCCACCAGCTTATAAACTTAACTTCCTGTGTGTGTGTGTGTGTGTGTGTGTGTTGTGTCCAGCTCACCACCAGAACCATACGCTCCCCTCGTCTGGCTGATTGACGGGCTAATAGAAAACATCCTGACCTGGAACCTGACATAATTAAATCTCTGATCTAATCTCCGTTTTAATTTCCCCTCGCAAGAGGAACACGTGACGTCGGAGTTCAGCGTCGACACTTTCCACGCGTTCTTCCTCGGAGAGTTCAGCACACATCTTGAGATCTGGAGAGACTGCAGGGGTCAGGGGTCAGGGTTAGGGGGGTTAGGGGTGCCACCGTCTATCCAAAAAAAGTCATCTTTTTTGTCACTTCTTCCATTTATGCAAACATACGGAAGATCGAAAACACGTTTATTTCTTGTCCAACATTAACTGATTGTCGTAATAATAATAGTAATAAAGTAATATATATATATATAATAAAGTGCAAAAAAGATAACAACAACAAAGGACATTTAGACAATCATTTTATTTAAACCGTTTACGTTTCTTTTCTGCCTACATCTGCAAAATTGGATTAAAAAAACGCAAACATTTAATTTATTAAAGGAAATAAATAATTCAAGAAATTTAGTGAATTGGTGATAAACTATGAACCCAAAAATATTTATACGGTGAGGAAGAGGAAGTTCATTTAGTCAAGAAAGACAAATCTTACACAACTACATTTAATAAAAAGAATTACTGACGTGACTAAGAAGTTATTCACGTGTTATGTCTGTGTTATTTTCAGTAATTATGTATTTATTTACTCATATCTTAATAAATCAAATTAGACCCTCTACAGTAAAAAAAATGTGCTTTCTAGCTAAACGCTAACCGCTTGCCGCGTGCGCTGAACTCCTGTTAGCTTTAAGTTAACGCAAATGTGCCACTAATCATGTATTTATTTACTCATATCTTAATAAATCAAATTAGACCCTGTACAATAAAAAAGTGCTTCCTAGCTAACCGGTAGCCGCTAGCAGCGAGCGCTGAACTCCCGTTAGCTTTAAGTTGAGTTAACGCGAATGTGCCACTCCCAAAAATAACATGAACAAAAATGCGTGTTCCCGGTCGAGGTGGTAGATCGGGTTCGTCGTGGTCTACTCACGTGGGAGCTCCGGCGGTGGATTAAATCCAGTTTTGTCGATATGAAAAGCAGAGGAGAGATTTTTAAGACGTCTAAACGCGCTCATCCCAAACTACACGATCTTCCGGTGCCACGGAGACTGCTGCTGTGCTTCATTTACTCAGCTGCAGTCCTCCCAGGGAGAGCTCCCCCATAGCTAAGGTGCCCCGCCGACAGGTTAATAGCCCCGGCGTTTATTGATTCATTTCACCGTTGCAATTATGGATTCACTTCATGCAGGTCGGCCAGCCGGTGGCTCTAAATCAATCTGTTAAGTTGCTGCATGGTGAGGAGCCCAAATCCAGCCTGATGTTTCACTTACATGACACACACACTTTTTGTCTTTACGAGTTTATTGATGTCATACATTTAAAATTCGTTGACGAGGAGGCACGCCTTATATATTTAATATTTAAAAAAACATTTGTTTCAACTTGAATGTGTGAGCGGTATGACTGCTAGTCACATTATATCTACACAATAATAATAGAGAAATACAACAGGAGAAAAACATCTCTTCTCCCTATTTGTTACATATTTAAGGGACTCCAAATAACATTACATTTCAATTTAAAAAACACCGTAAAAGATGAAGAATTGTCTACATATAAATAAATATATATACATATAAATAAATATATATATGTATACATACAAATATATACATATGTATATTATTTTTCTGAATCAGAATATGAATAAATAAATATACATATATTTATATACATATAAGTATATATACATATGAATATTATTTTCCTGAATCAGAATATAAATAAATAAATGTATATATACATATATTTATTTACATATAAGTATATATACATATGAATATTATTTTCCTGAATCAGAACATGAATAAATAAATATACATATATATACATATATTTATATACATATAAGTATATATACATAGGAATATTATTTTCCTGAATCAGAATATGAATAAATAAATATACATATATATACATATATTTATATACATATAAGTATATATACATAGGAATATTATTTTCCTGAATCAGAATATGAATAAATAAATATACATATATATACATATATTTATATATATAAGTATATATACATATGAATATTATTTTCCTGAATCAGAATATAAATAAATAGATGTATATATACATATATTTATATACATATAAGTATATATACATATGAATATTATTTTCCTGAATCGGAATATAAATAAATGTGTATATTTTAAAAAGCTTTCCGGTTGGAATCCGTCCGAATGGAAAGCAGCATATTTATCGTGACTAATGCAGTCTAATTGAGTCAGAATCCTCATTTGAGGCTTTTATAAAATAATATTTTGACCTGTTTCTTTCAGAGAGGTTACCAGTTGGTGCTCATGTGGGCAGCTCTTTGCTTTACTCACGCTCTCTCTTTTTAAAGCGCATGACATCACCGGCCTTTCTCCCCGTTGAATCCACTTCCCTTCCCCTCGCTGCCTACTCGTGACTCACAGCTGTACAATGCGCAGCTACCGGACCCGTCGGTCCAGGGGGGCGCCGCTCCATATGCAGACCTTGCACCGGTCATCGTGGGAACAGAACGGCTGTCTCTAACGATCTACCCACACTCAAAAAAACGATTCAAGCCCTTCTTAGAGGTGACACATTTAAATATTGTTTGATACATTTAAATAAATCAATTACAAAAATAGATATTTATATTTAATGGGTGGAACACAAAATGTATGAATTCTTTCATTTATTAGATTTATTTAGGTTAGATGGTGTGCATATCAACTCAAAATAAATGTGTTTCATTGAGGACTACCCTTTGCGCATGCGCCAGCTGAAAATCAGTTGTTTACAAGGTGAAGACACTTTCAGGGCTGTACGGTGGTGTAGTGGCTAGCACTGTCGCCTCACAGCCAGAGGGCCGTGGGTTCAATTCCCAGTCGGGGCTTTCCTTCTGTGTGGAGTTTGCATATTTTCTTAGTTAGTTTATATTTTGAGTTGGACAAACACAAATTAATTTAATTTAATGAATATCGTTATTTTATTTTAGATGTATTTGATACAAATGAGTTGGACTAACTTAATTACATTGTATTGCACTGATGTGCTAAATTTGAGTTGGAGTTGCATATAATTATTGGATGGAAAACCTGCCAACAATTTAATTGAGTTCATCCAATGAGTCATTTCTTTGAGTGCACATCCACCTTTTGCCCTCCCAGGAGATCCCGTTCGTGGCCGAGGAGCAGCGGGATGGCCACGTGCTCCTCCTGGTGATCCTCTCCTCCTTCCTGGTGGGGGCCGTGATCTTCATCGGCATCTTCCTCCTCACCTTCCGTCGCTGCTCTCGAGGAGGGCTGTGGTGCGCCAGGTATAATTGGACGTCATCCACTCCGAAAAATTTTATTCCCCCGATGCAGCTCCGTTGTACATGTTACATTACATCACATGTCATTTAGCAGATGCTTTTATCCAAAGCGACTTACAATAAGTTCAATTAAATTCAATTCAGTTTATTTGTATAGCCCAATTTCACAAATTACAAATTTGTCTCGGGGTGCTTTACAATCTGTACACATAGACATCCCTGCCCCAAAACCTCACATGGGACCAGGAAAAACTCCCAAATAACCCTTCAGGGGGGAAAAAGGGAAGAAACCTTCAGGAGAGCAACAGAGGAGGATCCCTCTCCAGGATGGACAGATGCAATAGATGTCATGTGTACAGAAGGACAGATTAGAGTTAAAATACATTCAATGAATATGACAGAGTGTATGAATAGTTCATAGTAGGCATATTCCACGATGGAGACCTCCACGATCCATCAGGCAGATGGCGGTGGGGAGGAGGAGTGACGTGAACACGTGACGTAACCCCGAAGAGACGCGCGTCGACGTCGTGCACTCGCCCAGGAGACGGCCGTTTGAGTGACAGGCGCTCGGTCGTCACGCGATCCTCTCTGTGTTTACTCGGCGGCGGCGCGGCCGCCCCTCCGGACGCTTCGTCTCCCTCGCCACGGCGGCAGCACGCGCCATCAAGTACACTTGAATTTACGAGAGGCGCACGCCGGCTACACGCAGATAAACGAGAGAGCGCGGCGGAAAGGCGAGGCCGGCAGGAGGGAGAGCCGGGCCGACCGGGACAAATGATGAGCGTAATGAGATTTCATAGCAGCCGTCGGCGGTGATTAATCTCGCATCGGTGCCCAGCCCTGTGTGTGTGTGTGTGTGTGTGCAAGGAATACACACAAACACACACACACACGCCGTGTGAGAAAGCAGGAGCCACAGAGGAAATGAAAGACAGGAAGAAGCACAGATCTGGGAGGATGGAGAAATCCCTCAAGTTAATTCACACCCCCACATACACACACACACACACACACACACTCACACACACACAGACAGACGCAAGTCGTATCTCTGCACAAAGAAATCAGATGGAGCAGAAAGTCCGGGAGGAGCTTTTCAGTTTCTTGTTTCCGCTTCATAATGTAAACTCTGGGCGTGAAGAAGCTGTGAAATGCGAAAGGGGGATTCACAGGAAGAAGTCCGGAAGAAGTCCGGATGAAGTCCGGAAGAAGTCCGGAAGATGTCAGGAAGAAGTCCGAAAGAAGTCAGGATGAAGTCCGGAAGAAGTCCGGAAGAAGTCAGGAAGAAGTCCGGAAGAAGTCCGGAAGAAGTCCGGAAGAAGTCCGAAAGAAGTCCGGAAGAAGCGCGCCCGCTTCATCCCCTACGCCACGTGGCCGCTATCGCGTCTTCTCTCTGTTTTCCTTAAAGATGGGTTGGAAGCGTGCAATTCAATAAAGCAAAGCGTGCGTGTTCCGAGAGCTCCTCTGGCCCTCGAGGGTTATCAAGTTTCCGGCAACGATCGAGACCCTCATTGATTATGCAGCCGGGGGAAGAAGACATTTACACAAAGATCTCGTGGTCGTGTCCTTATACTTGTCCTGCAGCTGGGTGTGTTTTAACAGGAGCCGATGGGAAAAGCCTGGTACCGCCAGATCTGGACAGACGAAAGACGGACCTTGGGGGGGTAAACCCGTCGCAGCGTTGATCTGAGTGTTTTCTGTGTGCCCCAGGGCCAACGATGACCCCGAGAAATTCAACACCACCTACGTGGAGGAGTGTCAGCCCACCCATGGTAAGAGAGGAATGGACAAAGAGCGGGGGAACAGAGAGAGAGGCGAGTAGAGGGAGGTGTAATGGAGACGGGCAGATGGAGGGATTGAATTGATGGAAGTGGGGATATTTTTAGCGCGTCAGCGAGAATGTGTAATGTCTTTTCCATTAAAATATTGTGATCTCGACCCAATTAGTGGAAGTGGCTGTGCGCCACTCCTGGAACGCAGTTCGACATTTTGGGGACCAGCGAATGTCTGGGATGCGAAATGACTTATTGATAAACCGAAGCTTCGGTTTGGCACCGGACTTGCCTTTGTAAGGCTTTTTTTTTTGCAACCTAAGTCCCCAGCTGGAACTGAATTGGGGACGTCGTGGTTTGTGGTCGTCGCCCTGAGCCCTGATCTCAACAGGGAAGCACAGACACAACGTCAGATAGAGCCATGGTAATCCCATGATGGATTAGATGAATCATCACCTATGATGTGGACCAAAGTGCACATACACAACGTGTGTGAACAATAGTCCAGCTTGGTAGAACCAACAAGGATTATTTTTAAACCCGATCAGATCGTTGGTTTAATTTTAAATCATGTCGCACCAATCTCTAAAACTAATAATCCAGATTCCTAATAATCCTGTCATGAAACTGAACAGCGAGACAGGACAATACTGTAAAAACAGTTCTGTATCTTCTATCATTCGGCCGTATAGCTCCACTAATCCAGCCAACAAGTTTGTTCTCAAAAGAGTAACGCAATGCTAACTAGCCGACTGTTTAACTAGCTAGTAAACTGGATTTACGAAACAAAGATTAGTTCTTATTGGGCTAAACTCTGCTTAATTTAAAATACCTGATTTATCCATATTAAACCTTCATATTATAATCTATTAATCCCTTTTCAAGGCAAGAGTCTGAAGGCCATACTTGCAGCTGATGCTGTAGCTACTGCTAACACGCTCACAGTGGCAATGCTAACACGCTCACAGTGGCAATGCTAACACGCTCACAGTGACAATGCTAACACGCTCACAGTGGCAATGCTAACACGCTCACAGTGACAATGCTAACACGCTCACAGTGACAATGCTAACATGCTCACAGTGACAATGCTAACACGCTCACAGTGACAATGCTAACATGCTCACAGTGACAATGCTAACATGCTAAAGCCTGGCATGAAAGATGTTTGGCATGTTCACCATCTTGATTTTAGTGTTAGCATTTAGTAATTTTCTATGTGGCACTAAACACAAAGTGCAGTTTAGTGTTTTTTTGGACGGTTGTTAGTGTTCAGTATTTCACTGAAAACTCAGGAGATCGTCACAAGTCACGAGTCTTCATCCTCTGGGGACCAGGAATGTTGTTGAGACGTTTCAGCCCGGAGCAGTGAGCGCTAACACGGCTGCAGCAATAACCTGTCGCTCTTCCTCCTCTCGGGTCTCCGGTAGAAATCACCATCAGGGTGGACGAGTCCGACTGCCTGTCGATGGCCAGCTCCCACAACCAGGAGACGGAGCGCTTCCTCTCCACGGGCACCATGGGCCGCCGCGTCTCCTTCAACGAGGCCGCGCTCTTCGATCACGGCAAGAAGGCGCAGGAGAAAGGCCGCAGGTTAGAGAGCCGGCGGCACACAGAGGCGACACGCAAAGAACTCACGTCAACGTCCGCGCGCTGCGGATTCTACTGCTCTCTGTGATCAAAGCATCGCCGCTTTAACCCTCCTGTTACCGTAGGGTCAATTTGACCCCATTAACCCTCCTGTTACCTTTATATTTACTGACATATTTTACCCTCGGGGTCAATTTGACCCCAGCAATTAAAACCTCCAGAAAATTATTAGAATTAATATTGTTTCCCAAGTTTAAGTGTGAGGTACTTTATGTTTGTTTGTTGACTACCTAAATAGCCCTTTAAATATATAAAAAAGTTGATATTTCTTATATGTTTGACACAGTGAAAAACAGCCTGGGGTCAAATTGACCCCAAAGAACACCGACGTTAAACATTGAATGGGGTCAAATTGACCCTAAAGGTAACAGGAGGGTTAAACTCTGTCCATCGCTCTTCTTTATTATAGGGTTCGTACGGTCATGGAAAACCTGGAAAAGTCATGGAATTTTAAAATGGTCATTTCCAGGCCTGGAAAAGTCATGGAAAAAACCTCAAATCATAAAAGTTTTGGAAAAGTCATGGAAATTTGTTTTAATCACGTGTTCATTCACGGCGAGTTTGAAATGATTAATATGTTTTTTAAAGAAAGACGCTCAAAATGTAAGCCGGCGTACGCTCTCAATACGCAAATTGTTCTAAATTGTTCATGTTTGGTCATGGAAATTTGGTTTAAAGTCATGGAAAAGTCCTGGAAATCCATTAGTCAAAATGTGTAAGAACCCTGTTATTAGTTCATGGTTGGGAGTGAATCCAGAATACATTTAAGTGCTCTGATGACACCGAGAATATTTCACGACCCTGCTTTTCTCTTCAAGCCCGGAGCCCGATGTGCAAATACTTCAAAAGGAATTATTCTGTGAGGCTAAATGTAGGAACCAGAGCAACTCTGATGGGTCTGCAGTCAGACATTTCCCCATGGCTGTTTTCCTCTTGTGTAGGGACAGGCGTCATCCAGAGTGGATGTGACTGTTTGTTGCTTTGTATTTAAAGGGGACAGAAAGTAGAAAGTGAGATTTTTTTAGTTATGGAGCGAAATAGATCCGGTATTAAGAAGCCACAAGGACTTCGTTAAGAAACCTGAACGCACTGATCAATCAGAGCGGAATTGGCTTTTTCTTAAAGAGACAGGCGCTAAAATTGAGAGTTTTTCAGTTGAATGAAGCTTTGCTCCTTCGAGACGGTGTATTACACTTTGTTGGTTTGTCGATTTGTCGGTTTTGAAGCCTCAATTATAGCATTTTGGCCACCGCCATCTTGGTTGCATCATTGAACGGAAGTTATAAGAGACGAAGAGACGGTATACGTCTGTGGTAGCGGCTTGTCGATCACAAGGTAGCCCCGCCCTAAAGCATACCCCGCTTTAGTGGCTGTTTTACCCGTAACGGGACTAGGATTTTCAATCGTGCTGAATTGAGGAAAACTTTAAACAAGCAATTGAGACCCAAAAACTCACGTTTACAATGTTTACTAAGTTAATAAATCAATTAGTGTTAGGTCGCCCCCTGATGGCGATTAGAAATAATGCAGGCCGGAGGCACTTCCGCATGGTGCGTCACTGCCTGGTTTATTCAGGCTGACATAAGGGGAACTATGAAGTGTTTTAAGAACATTAAAGCATGTAAACATCTCGTAGAAACTATCTGGTATCAGCGCGGACCTGAACCAAAGCGTGATACGTCTTCTTTAACTCGATCTCGTTCTCTCCAGGTACACGCTGACCGAGGGCGACTTCCACCACCTGAAGAACGCGCGGCTCACACACCTCCAGATCCCTCCCCCGGGCCTCAAGATCGTCACCATCCACGAGTGCGACGCGGCCGAGAACAGCGTCGCCATGACGACGCGCCCCGTCGCCAAGTCCACGCTCTCCATCTTCCAGGTGACGGCCCCTTAAACCTGCTTTTCGGTCCCGATGCATCGTTTGCCTTTGACCGGGATTAGTTAGAAAGCACCGGGACCGGGGCTCGGGGTCAGGGTCGTGCCCCTGGATCTCCCTTCCAGATGCTCTCATCAGCTGACAGCTGGCGAGAGCATCTGGACACGGTATTAATTCATGGCGTTCACATAAACATGAAATATACACTTTTCTAAGTGCCTGGCCGGTATTTGTACTATTCAGAATATTCAGAATAGGACTAAAAAGGGGATAATAATATATTTTTGTATCTTCCCGTCAGCCGATGCTGTGCCCACTGCCACAAACGGCGCTGACCAGCCTGAGCGTCAATCCCAGCTGCGCCCTCCCCGGAGACGCCCTCAACTCGGTGGCGAACGCGACGTCTCTCGGACCTAAAGAGCCCGCCCCCAGCTCCGTAAGTCGCCCCAAAACTGCTGTTGCGTGCATCATCTCACTCTTCCGGTAAGCTCTGGTTGCCAGCTCAACAGCTCTGACGCTCTGCTGCCAGCTCAACATGCAGCATGACTCTTCTCTCCTCCCGCCTCCCTCTTGCTCAGTGTGTCTCATGTAGTTATCCCCTGCCTCCTTAATGATAACGATACATGCAACAAGTAGTTTATTTGCCAGGTTGGAGGCAGGTCTAAGTGGGTTAGATGCACGTCTGCTATCGCAGCTCAGACAGCTATGCTAGGTAGCCCGCCCTCTCCCGTGCTGAGCTACAGTCAGCTGTTAGCTGTGCCCTGCGGTAACTGCAGCCGGATGGTTGGGTATCTGTACGAATGAGTCGTAAGTCATCACAGAAGCCCGCTGTGCACCAACAACTTGACGTTACGAACCAGATTTCACTGGTCAGCGACACACCCGCTGAGGAACACACCTGGTTATCGGGAGTCTATATGAAAATAGCTAAGCCACGGACCAGAGTCGTAGCCTCCCGGGGCCAGAGCGGCACGGAGTCTTGTTTGAAGCTGCTGGCTAAGGATAAGCGGATACAGTCAGATTGTAATACACGCCGGTGGTAATGACGCCGAGCCCGCCTCGAACTCACTAAAATTAATGTGGAATCGGTGTGTGCTTATGCCAAGACGTTGTCGGACACCGTATTCTCTGGCCCTCCCAAATTTGCAGACAGACGAATTGTATAGCCGAATGTCGTCTTTCAACCGCTGTCGAGGTGGTGCCCAGCGAATAATTAATAATGTGGGCTACGTAGACAACTGGAAGACTTTCTGGGAAGACTTTCTGGAAAAGGAGATCTGATGAGGAGAGACGGCATTCATCCCACGTTGACGGCGCGCCTCATTTCTGCGAATATGACCAAGTTGATCACCGGACTTAATCTATGACACCCCAGGGTTCAGAACCGGGAGCAGAGTTGTAGTTTAACACCCTTCTCTGCTCTTCCATTCTGAGCAGTTACCCACCCTTGACTTTAGAGTAGAGTCTGTCCGGCCACTTCAATTAAATTAAATAAAAAAGTAAGCAGAAGAGGAGTCACACAATTTATACAAGTATGTTAACACAATTATTTCAGCAGTGCAACAAAATAGGTTTATTAAATGTGGTCTCCTAAATATTCGATCTCTGTCATCTAAAGCTGTGTTACTGAATGATTTAATATCAGATAATCACATTGATTTATGTTGCCTAACTGAAACCTGGCTGAGCCATGAAGAATATGTCTGTGAATGAATCGTCCTCCAAGTCATATTAATACTCACATCTCGAGGTCCGGGAGGTGGAGTAGCAGCCATCTTTGAATCGAGCCTATTAATTAATCCTCAACCAAAATTACACTACACCTCATTTTGAAAGCCTTGTTCTTAGTCTTTCACATCCAACCTGGAAAACACTACAGCCAATAATCGATTTGTGATTCTGTGCACCGCCACCAGGTCCATATTGAGGCTTTATATCTGAATTGTCAGAATTTATATCAAGTTTGGTTCTTAAAACCGATAAAGTTATTATTGTTGGAGATTTTAATATCCATGTGGATGTTGATAATGATTGATTTTAGTGCTGCATTCATCTCCTTTGTTGGACTCGATTGGCTTCTGTCAGAGAGTACAGAAACCCACTCATAGCTTTGGCCACACGCTTGATCTTGTTCTTACTTATGGCGCTGATATTGAGCATTTGAACGCCTTCCACACAGAATCCTCTCTGTCAGACCACAACCTCATAACTCTTGAATACTACCGGATGTCAAAAGTTTCTACACTAGATGTCTAACTGATAGTGCTGTAGCTAATTAAAGAAGAAAGCGATTCTTCTGTATTTGATTCGATACCACGCCTCAATATAACAGAGGACTCCTGGTCTAACTTTAGTCCGTCCCAGAGTGATCATCTTGTTGACAGTGCCATAGGCTCTGAGAATGACACTGACTCGATAGCCCCTCTGAAGAAGAAGACAGGAGGAAGAGGAGGTTTGCTCCTGGTATCCCTCAGACCCTGCAAAGCAACTCACGAAAGCTTTGAGCATATGGCGTTCAACTAATCTCGAAGAATCCCGCTTAGTTTGGCGAGATAGTCTTAAAACATATAAGGCCTCCATGGCCTCCGTAATGCCAGAGCAGCCTATTACTCATCAATAATAGAAAAATAAAACAACCCCAGGTTTCTCTCTTCAGCACTGTAGCCAGGCTGACAGAGTCACAGCTCTGTGGAGCCGCATTCCTATAAACCTTAGTGGTAATGACTTTATGAACTTCTTTAATGAAAGATTTAACTATTAGGGACAAGATTAATAATCTTGCCCATAACCAGTGCCCTGTCCTCAAGTGGAATGGCCTGGAAACCGCTATGCCCTGGTGTATATTTGAGGATTTTCTCCCTATCAACCGTGACCAATTATTTTCAACGGTTTCTACTTCAACACTTCTCACCTGTCTCTTGGACCCCATCCCGACGAGGCTGCTTAAAGACGCTGCCTTTAATTGGCGGCTCTATTAGATATTAGATAATCAATGTGTCTCTCAAGGCGTACCACACTCCCTTCAAGGCCTGTTATTACACCCTTCTGGCGTTATTAAACCGATCTCTAACCTCCCTTCCTCTCCCTTCCTCTCCAAGATCCTTGAGAAAGTGGTCGCAAATCAGTTGTGCGACTTTCTACATCATAATAGTTTATTTGAGAAATTTCAATCATTTAGAACAATTTAGAACACCACAGAGACGGCACTGGTGAAAATTACAAATGACCTCTTAATGGCAGCAGATAAAGGACTCCTCTCTGTCCTGGTCGAGACCTTAGTGCTGCATTCGACAATTACATCATAGACCATGACATCCTGTTACAGAGACTGGAGCAGTCGATTGGCATTCAGGCACGGCACTAATTTGGTTTAAATCTGTTATCAGATCGATCTCAGATATTTGTATTTTTGTTATAACCACCAACGTTAATCACGGAGTTCCGTTCTGTGCTTGGACCAATTTTATTTACCTTATACATGCTTCCTTTGGGCAATATTATCAGGAAACACCCATAAACTTTTCATTGTTATGCAGATGACACTAACTATATTTATCGATAAAACCAGAGGAGACAACCAACTCTGTAAAATTCAAGCATGTCTTAAAGACATAAAAACATGATGACCTGCAACTTGATGTTAAACTCAGACAAAACCGAAGTAATTTTAATCGGCCCTGAGCACCTCAGAGATCAATTATCTGGTGATGTGGATTCTGTAGACGGCATTGCCCTGGCATCCAACACCACTGTAAAGAATCTTGGCGTTATCTTTGATCGACTTGTCCTTTAACTCCCACGTAGCAAATCTCAAGGACTGCATTCTTTCATCTACGTAATCAAAAAATCAGGCACATCTTGTCTCAAAAAGATGCAGAAAAATTGGTTGGTTCACGCTTCGTTACTTCGAGACTGGATTACTGCAACTCCTTATTAGCAGGCTGCTCTAATAAATCTCTAGGTCCCTCCAGTTGATCCAGAATGCTGCAGCTCGTGTTCTCACTAAAACTAAGAAAAGAGATCACATCACTCCTGCACTAGCTGGCCTGCAAGAATCACTTTCAATCATTCTTCTCTTAACCTCTAACCTACAAAGCCTTGATTGGTGATGCTCCATCATATCTTAAGGAGCTTGTCGCCATATTGCCCACCAGAGAGCACGCTCAAATGCGGACTACTTGTAGTTCCTAGAGTCTTAAAAGTAGAATGGAGCCAGAGCCCTTTAGTTATCAAGCTCTTTATGGAACCAGCTTCCAATTTCCAGTCAGAGGCAGACACAGTCACCTCGTTAAGAGTAGACTTAAGACCTTCCTCTTGACAGAGCTTAGTTAGGGCTGAATCAGGTTTGCCTGGTCCAGCCCTGATATGCTGCTATAGGCTTATAGCTGCCGGGGACGTTTTAGGATGCACTGAGTACCTATTCTCTTTCTCTCCTTAAGGATGAATTTTCATCTCTCAATCACGTTACTAACTCTGCTTTCTCCCGGAAGTCCTTTTGACTTTACGCCTCATGGGGTCATCGGACCCTATGAGACCCGCATAGATCCCATCTGCCTGATGGATCGTCTGGGTCGTGGAATTCCTGCTCATGACTACGCCACTGTCCTGTTGACTCACGCCCACTCCTCCCCACCGCCATCTGCCTGATGGATCGTGGTCTCCATATAATATACTATGAACTATTCATACACTCTGTCATATTCATTGAATGTATTTTAACTCTAAATCTGTCCTTCTGTACTACACATATCTATTGCATCTGTCCATCCTAGGAGGGATCCTCCTCTGTTGCTCTCTTTCCTTTTTTTCCCCTTTTTCCCTGAAGGGTTATTTGGGAGTTTTTCCTGGTCCGATGTGAGGTTTTGGGGCAGGGATGTCTATGTGTACAGATTGTAAAGCACTCCGAGACAAATTTGTAATTTGTGAAATTGGGCTATACAAATAAACTGAATTGAATTGAATTGAACTGAATATTTTATTTGAAGTTTGGCATGCAAATACCTCACGAAGCGCCGTGAGTGTGCATACGAGCGACCCGCGAGAGTGTTGTTGGGAACGTGCGGTGTGCAAGGAGTGTGTCGAGGCAATCGTCTGTGGAGCGATCGGCTTTTTTTCTTCCGGAAGCTAGTCACTCAGTGCAGCAAATGGACATTAAAGCAGCCACTTAACCAGCGAGTCATACGTGAGGGGGGAGGAGGAGGAGGAGGAGGAGGAGGAGGAGGAGGAGGGGGGCGACAAGAGTGATGGTTGATGTTTAACCCTCCTGTTACCTTTCGGGTCAATTTGACCCCAGGCTGTTTTTCACTGTGTCAAACATATAAGAAATATCAACTTTTTTTATATATTTAAAGGACTATTTAGGTAGTCAACAAACAAACATAAAGTACCTCACACTTAAACGTGGGAAACAATATTAATTCTAATAATTTTCTGGAGGTTTTAATTGCTGGGGTCAAATCGACCCCGAGGGTAAAATATGTTAGTAAATATAAAGGTAACAGGAGGGTTAAACAAGGAAGCCCGTGTGGAACGTCACTGTCAGAAGGGATTAAATACACGCCACCAGTCTTGGCAGGTTTTCCCGTCTGACCCTCTCTCTCTCTCTCAGATCGAGATGATGGGCGCGGGGCCCCGAGGCCGAGGCAGCGACGTCGGTCTCGTCGGAGAAGGGGCCACCGCGGGAAGCCAGGGTCCCGTGCTGCAGTTCTTCACTAAACTGCGGCGCCACGCCAGCCTGGAGGGGTCCAGTCCCTACTTCAAGATCAAGAAGTGGAAGCTGGACAGCAGCCAGAGGGCGTCCAGCCTGGACACCAGAGGTAACGGATCCTCCATACAGACGAGACGGGCCTTCATATTCTCAGATAACGGCCGGGGCCGATGCAGCGGGGAGGTGCAACACTCTCATCTGAACTGGGGGATAATGAAGTGGGCAGTTTCTTCCTTTGATGTATTTTCTTCTATTTATTTCGTATTTCTGGCAATATTCTGGCAATATTCCCCCGAACAGATGAGCGTTGAGCAGCGGGCTCCAGCAACCAACTGTGAGGCCGCTAGGACTCGGATGTTACACACACACACACACACACACACAGACCTGCAGGACAGATGGCTCCGTGGCGTAAAGTTTGGTCTTCCAATCAAATCACACACACACACACACACACACTTCTTTCTCCCTGCGCTTCCTAAAGGCTCAATCCTCCGATTCCTACCCGGGGGGGCGGATCACACAAAATCCCCTCAGAAACCTCAACACCTGATGGAAGCTTTCTCCAGAACTGAAGTGTCTCTTAAGTCCGACCTCACCCCTCCCTCCCTCCCTCCCTCCCTCCCTCCCCCCCCAGGCTCCCCGAAGAGGAGGCAGTTCCAGCGCCAGCGGGCCGCCAGCGAGAGCATGGACCAGGACGACAACGACGCGCACCACATAGACCTCATCCAGTACTTCGCCCGCACCCGGGACCTCGCCTACGGTCCGGTCCGCCCGGCGCCGCGCCTCCACTCGCCTCTGTCCACACCGCCCCCCTCCCTCGGCAGGTATCTTTAATTCCCTTGCCATTCATCTCGTTCACTGCTTCGCTGCCTCGCACTCATTTCCGTCTTGACCGTCGCCGCCGTGACGTCGTACGTCCCAATTCTTCACCGCTCTGCTCGACGCGTGTGCTCTCATGACAACAAAAGGATAGAGTCACATTTTGAATTAAACTGTAAATCATTGGAAAAAATAGAGACAGAAAGGATGTTTTCAAACATGCTCTATAACTACTGTGTCAATGCTATTTCACCACAGGATGATTTGCATGTTATGAGACCCACTTTCACGATTTTGGCGCCAGACGTAGGGAATTCCCAGAGTGCACTTTTCCTTGGAGAGCAAAGTGGAGAATGGAGACACGGGGTTTATTCTGGCGTAGGAAACCATTCCATCGCTGACATCTGATCGCTGCTATGATGCAATTATAGCAACGCAGATTCCACCTCAATATTACCGAATAAACAAAAATAACCGATCTCCCATCGTAGAATCTACTAAATTAAACAAAACCGATATTTCCCGCGTGTGTTTGCAGATGTTTGTTGTCAAAAAAACAAAAGCGATTTCCTGGAAGCCGTCGCGTTCCTCGCAGTATGCATTCTTTAAATTTGCCGATGAAATGCACGGGGGTGTTTCCTTTTCTTTCTTTCTTTTTTCCCGAGCACGGCATGGCATCAGTATTCAGCTCAACTCAGAGAGAGGACATGCAAACAGCAGCCATTGCAAGTCATGAAAACCATTCTGTGCGGTGTGAACACGTGTCAGAGGAATGTGTCATTCGGGTAAATGCTCTGACACTGGTGCTTGTTTTTTTTGTTTTTGCGTGTCCGCTGGCTCCTCCCCCTTCCGTCTCTCCTAACTATTTCTCATGTCTCGTCTCGTCCCTCCACACCTGCGTGCACGCTACAGGGTAGAGGTAGAGGTCGTGGTGGAGCCCAGCTGCAGCCGCGGAGGACCCGGGGTAATCGGCCTGTCCCCCGATCCCCAAGACGAAGCACTGTCCCTGGCAAGAAGGGAAGCCGCGGACCCCCCAGACCCCCAGGAACCCCAGGAACCCCAGTCCCTTTACAAAGACATCTGGAACCTTCGCGCCACGCTGGAACAATACGCCGCCTCCGACCAGAGCAGCAGCAACGACCGGAACTCCGACGCCGAGAGTGTGTGTTCGCTGGGCGGGCGCACGGAGACGGAGAGAGGAGGGCCGCCCAGCTACCGGTCCCAGGACTTAGGGGACGAGGGCGGCGACGACGACATTTCGGTGTATTTGGATGAGAGGTCGGGGGCGACGGAGGGAAGAAAGAGGAAACAGAAGAGCACCGACGGAGAAACGGGGACTCGGAAGTTGCTGCAGATGGACAGCGGCTACGCGTCGATCGAGGCGCCGTGCCGCGGGCCGGAAGACCTGCGGCTGTTTGGCGGCGGCGGCAGCCCGAAGGACAGGACCGCCCACGAGAAACGCCACCACTTCACCAACGCCGGGCGATCCGGCACCGTCGGCGAGAGCTCCGAGTCTCGCCTCTTCGAGGAGGAGCTGGAGGACGAGCTGCTGCTGGGCGCCAGCGGAGGCGTTTCCATAGGAACGGGCGCCGCGTCGCTGAGCTGGGTCCCGTACGGTCAGCCGCTCGCGCCCCGAGAGGCCGCGCAGCCTCCCCGTCCGCCGCCGCTGCACCGGCGAGACTACAGCATCGACGAGAAGACGGACGCCCTCTTCCACGAGTTCCTCCGCCACGACCCGCAGTTCGACCAGCAGGAGTCGCCGACGAGGAAGCACCGGTCCCGCGTCCACCTGCGCAAGCAGTGGCAGCGCCACAAGCAGTGGAGCGACCCGGGCGTCAGACACTTCCAGACCTCCTTCGACCGGCTGCGGGCGCCGCTCCGACGAGGCGACAGCGTGAACTGCCCGCTGGACGCGAGCTACCGCGGCACGCTCCCCCGCATCGTCAGCGCTCCGGACGAGGAGACCGCCGAGGGGGCCGGCGGCGGAGACGCGGAGGTCGACGCCCCCTCTTTTACGCCACCTCTCTGGCACCGAGACCCTCAGGAGGAGGAGCGCCACGGCCCCCAGACCATCACGGCGGAGCTCGCGGACAAACTGACCGCTCACCTCGGGGAGCGGCTGTACGCGGGCCTTCGCAGGACCGAGGACTCGGCCGCCGAGTGCGCGGCGGCGGCGGCGACGGCCACGCGCGCTTCTCCGGACCACAGCCCAGTGTAGCAGGGCTCCAGGCGTCCTCCTCCTCGTCACCTCTCGCTTCCCGCCGATGCTCACTTTTTCCCTCTTTCTTTCCTGTTTCCACTCGTCCCGCCTCCGTTTTTCTCCGTCTCTCCGTGTGCAGCTCGAATGGGAAGTGTGCTTTAAATCACCCGTCGCCGCGGCGCGAGATAACAGACAAAACAGAGCTAACGTAACAAAAGTCGTCTGCTGTCAGTGATACCTGTTTCCTCGTTCGTCGTTGCCGTGACTGCAGTCCGTGTCCATCTCTGGCTTCTTGTCTCCGCTCTCCAGTTTCGAATAACTGAAAACCGACATGGCGTCGGTGCTCGTGGATCCACTGTGAAACCAGGTGCTATTAGAGGAGTAGAACACGATAGATCTGGACGCACCAGCGAGTCCTTTGAACGTGCAGACGTGGGAAATAAGTTGTTTTTTTCACTACCAAATGATCTGAAATATCTGAATTCTCAATCAAAGCTTCGTGAGGCAAATTTAAAGGGACAGTTCAGCCTAAAATGAAAACTTCTCGTGCCTCTTAGTGCTCTTCATCGTCTAGACGAGAGGCCCGTGTTTGTAGTTTATAGTTTAATGGGTTTTTGGGTGAACTGTCCCTTTTTTAAAAGTTGTTCACACTAGTTCAGATCAGTAGTTCCCAACCTGTGGGGGGTCCCCAGAGAGGATTAAAGTGATTTATGTACAAATACTTATGTCTGGGTTTGTCCTCAGCGATCAGTTCCCGTCTCCGTATCGCGACGTCAATCCATGCTTGTTGACAATTCTGTGCCAATTCTGTGCCAACTTTTCCCGATTGTAACTATCTCCGTAGGAAGATGGCATCCCGGTTCTTCATCACTCGCTCAGCTCTGATTGGTGGAATGTTTTTTCAAATTGTTGGAAGTAGCCCTCAAGTCTTTCGCGGTCAGGAAACGATATAAAAACAAATGTCCTCTTTCTTTTGTTCCCATCCACGAGATGTTCTGATCTTCTTAGCCCCTATTGATTTCTGGGATTCACCAATGTTTTATAATTCAATGCATGAATATTATTCGATGTTTTAGAGTGTTTCTGCGCTCAACAAATATTATTGGTCCATTCATCCTAATTTCGACAATAAAACATTCACATTTTGGACGATATTGCGTGCGTTCGGCGTCTAAATGCCTTTGATACGGCTCTTTTTCCTTTTTTCTCTGTAACACCAGTCTCGAAATCAAGTTATTTTAGTTAATTTAACAAAGTAATTCCACTACTTGTGATGTGTCATGAGTATTTGCACACGGCATAGCCCTCATATAGTGGTAGGGGGGCATTAACTGTGCTCGTTATAAACATCTTATTTTTGTCTCTTAAAGTGAAGAGAATGTCGCTGCATGATTATATAGAGACGTATTTTTGTAGGCCAACCTGAATGTTAGCATCGCCAATGGGACTCACCGTTGGTTTTTTTCGGATCATTGCAGAAAATAAGCTACGTTGCAAACACGACTTTATGATACAAACACGTTTTTCTGTAGCAAGATAATCTCCAGAAATGCACACCGCTTTTATAATGCTGTAAGTGTGAGTGCAACGTTGGGCTATAAACAAACTAACACGCATGTGATGGTGGGTTAGTCGGCGTGAGGACCTCCAGTCGGCTCGTTTAGCCGCTGGTTAGCAACCGCTGGGTAGCAACCGCCGCTAACGCGCGAAAGAAGCTTCATATTCCCAGAGAGCGATGCTTACTGGCGGCATACGATATTATACCAGCCGCTGTATGAGGATACTTTGAGAAAGGGCGGAGTAGAAGAAGAGTGAGGCTTGGTGGGGCACAGGCCCTATAGGAGCTGTAATGAACGCGAGTTAGCAGCTAATGCTAAGTTAGCAGCTAATGCTAAGTTAGCAGCTACAGCTTGCGCTAGCTAACTCGGTGAATCCGTGAAGGCATCTGACAACGACAGAAAAACAGGACTTTCTAAGGGGGCCATAAGCCAAAAAAAGGTTGGGAACCACTGGTTGCGAGAAAATGGACATGAAGGACACAGTTAGCAAAACGTTATCATTTACTTTGATCTTTTGAAAAGGAGGATGTCCTCTGAGGGTCCTCATCGAGAGTCCGACTGGTCGCGATGCTTGTTGTTGTTGTTTTGGGATGGGAAAATGCTCATCACCTATGTGACAACTGTGTTTCTTTTTTAAATGTGTTTATTCAATGCGTTTTCATTTTTTATTCGTGTACGTCTGCTTTGCTTAAATGACAATAAAAGCTTGAGAGTGCGGCAGGTTTGAAGCGGACCGGTTCAGAACTAACACCCTGGTATCGCGAATATGACGATAACCTCCATAAACTACGACTCCATGCACTCTCGGGCATCGACCTCTGACCCCGCCGGCAGAACACACTCGGTCGACGGCGGTGAGCTGGGCGGCGCCATGAAGAGCTCTGAGATCGCTGCTGTTTATTGAATCTATAAGGAGAGGCATGCTTTCTTGTGCATGATGGCTCTGAGAACAGGCTTTACTTGTCCTCCCTCCTCCCCCCTCTTCCTCTTCGTCTCCTGAGAAAGTTGACAGTGACAGTAGATCCTCCCCTGCGGCCCCGAGGGCTTCACTTCCTGCCGGCTTGTAAAACCAGACGGAACAAAGACGTTGTTTGTTGTTACAGTCCCCTTTATTATTATTACCTTCGCATTGAAAATGCGGAAGGTAATGTTTTGATCGCTGTGTATTTGTATGCGTGCGTGTTATTCGCATAAGTCAAAAAGTATTAAACCGAATCGCATGAAATTTGGTGGGATGATTGGTTATTATCCGGGGACCATTTGATTAGATTTTGGGATCGATCGGGTCAAAGGTCAAGGTCAAGGTCATGAAAAGGTCAACATCTTCTTTTTACCAAAGCGCGGTCAATTTTTATCCAATTGGCATGCAACTAATGCCAAAATGTTCATAATTCAATGCCCAATCTTGTGATATATGAAGGTATGCGCTCTACCGAGTGCCCGTTCTCGTTATTATTATGATTTGGTGCCTCTCATTCAGGAAAGCGAGAGCAGCAGGTTGACGGTAACCCGGTCACGCTCATGAGATCTCCTTCTCGGAGCCGCCGCACAAGATGGTGTTGAATATGAATCGCGAGGAGAAGGAGTTCCCCCCTCTCATCCCCCGTCTCCCTGTCTTTGTTCTTTTGAGGCTATTACCAAAATCACCAAATAGAAGAATCAGGGGGGGATGAGGGGATCTCTTTGCTTGTCTGTGATGATGATGAGGATTATGATGATGCTCACCAGATTAGATCTCTCTGCGCCGCGTGACAGGAGTCTCCTCTTTTGGATGAGTGCAGTTGCTGCGTTCCCCATTAAGGAGAGCAACGAGATAAAAGGAGGTGACATATATATATGTGTATATGTTTCTTTGCTCCACCTTCTTTCACGTCGGCCCCAATCACAATAACCCACCGTGAAAGAAACGCAGCGTGTTCTTTTTTTTTTTATGACGTGGATAATCAGCAGGAGGGGAAATGAAATCCTCCCCGATCACTCATAAGGGAACCGATGCATCCCAGAGGACCGGAGGGAAGACGGCCACGCCGCCCATAGAAAAATGGCGCCAAAGGGTCGCGTTCCCGTACACGTGTACAAAGATTCAACTCCGCTGCGTATACAAGCACAATGTCACAAGAGCTAGACTAAATGGACGTCCTCTTTTAGGTTTAGACTGACGCTGTATAGCCGGGGGGGCGGCGTGGTGAAATCATGGTGTTTGCGTGCTTACCAGTAGCCTGTCGAATGCATTGGTGCATAGCTGTGTGTAGGTCTGCATGAGAGTTACCACTTTAGTACAAACCTTCATGTTTCCTCAGAGTTGCGGGGTACAGAAGGACGCGTAGTTACCGCGTAGTTACCGCGTAGTTACGCGTAGTTACCGCGTAGTTACCGCGTAGTTACCGCGTAGTCACCGCGTAGTCACCGCTCACTTGTGGAGACGTCGGCACGACGTGAGATTTTTGTACTTTTAAGAGTCATGCTAGGATGCTGTGATGAGATTTTGTGAGATCTATCCCTTTTAAAAGTATTTCTGTATTCCTTGCTTGTTTAGTGAACCGCTTAATTTAATCGAAAGGAAGAAAAAAGAAAAAAAGACGAGCTTTCTTTACAACTTTTGCTTTAGTTGATCGGAATCGATTGAGCCTCGAGGGACCAAATTATCGAGAAGAAGAAGAGATTTTTTTTTGTTATTTTAGGGTTGTTTTCCAATCTGTGAATAAACGAATGAAGCTGAAAGTGTTTCTAACTCGCTTTATTTCAAGGGGATGGTCGGTTAATCGAGGCGTGGGAACGGATCGCGGATACGGTTCCCTCTCAGGAATCTCATTTCATTTTTTTCCTCTCTTCTTAGCTCCTTTTGATTCCTTGCCGCTCTTTATCCCCTCCCTTAGATTAATTGGAAAAAACAGCCAAATCCAGCCAGTGATCTACAAAGGGGCCCTTCTTCTTCTTCTTCTTCCTCTTCCTCTTCTTCAACTCTTTCTCCTCCTCCTCCGCTTCATCCTTCTTCTTCTTCTTCTTCTTCTTCTTCTTCTTCCTTGTACCTCATGATCTCCCTGACTGGCCTGTAGCCTATTTACTTTAAATAAGTCTACTTGGTCACTTTACAACAACATCTTCCATCTTTTTTACTCTCGCTAAAACAAAAAACGGGTGATACAAAATTAATTATTTCAAAGAGTTATGTCCCAAAAAAATCAATTTCCGCCAATAAGAAAATGATTAATTGGCTCTTCCGCAGTAGCAAAACCAAAATAGTGTTGGGTTATTATTTACAATTGTCAAAGACTGATTAGATATTCCTTAGAATCAACGAAGAAGAACAACAACCAGAGCAATAAGAAGAAGGCGTAATGTGTATTCAAACCAACAGTCTGCAGTCGCTTTCTGCCTGGAGCTACATCATTTAATTTAATTTATTCTCTTGGAAGAACGCAATTTTCACAACATCAAATGTGTTATCTTGTTTGAATTCCCTGTCAGTCTACGGATTTTAATACATCGCTATACTGACGGAGTGAACGAGTCTCAGACTCTCCTCTGTGCTTCTTTCACTCTTTTGCATCATCCCTTTTCCTCCGTTACCCCGTTATTGTCCATCAGCCAATCGCTGAGCTGTTCGCTGTGAGCCAATGCTGACTTTGAGAGGGGGTTCCTTCACACCGTGAGGGTACGTCGAAGTGTGGAAAATCCAGCGCAACCCCCTTTGAGGCTGGTTACGTATCCAATGTGAATGAATGCCCCCTAGAGCGGTGTGCACTGCACCAATGGGCAGTCTGAAGCAACAGGGGCATAAAAGATTCATACACGCATAACCCCACTGACATTTGTTATACCGACAACCTAAAAATCCAGCCTCGATTCATATTTTATTATTCAACACGTCATATGATACCCGTTGAGATAAGGATGACTATTAATATTGTTGTTTGTACATTTTTTGTATTGACAACACACTTTCCCATCGTGCTTTGGCTGTTGTGCTGAATGCCAAGGCGCCATAATCGTAACATATTCATATTTTTTTCCACTAAATGTCAAATTACATTCATTATTTTAGTTTTCTATTTTTTTATCATTATTAAAGCATATTTTATTACCTATAAATAGACACCAAGAAAGATCATTCAAATCGGGGAAATACAAACAGTTTTATTAAGAAAACAAATTTTTTGGAGACCCAATTGGCGGAAAATCTTGAAAAATAGCCGCCATCTTGGATTTTTTAATGGCCAATCAGGCAGATTTGACCAAATACCTCTGGAGAACATCTCCACCAAATGTCATGCTTGTATTAAAATTGTATTCTACTACCTGCCCCTCTATAATAGAGATGAGTCCATAAAGATGAAAACTGCAGTTCCCCGAGTGGCCACTTGAGGCTGCCGCTAAAAGCGAGTTATTCCCCGAAGAAGAAAACTTGTTTACAGCCTGGTTTTGGTCTCGACGGCTAATGTCTCCGTTAATGACGAGTGTACTCATCCGTTTGAATCTCATTAAGCCTCAAAGGCTGCTGCCATCACAGCCGCTCGCCTCAGATGATATCAGTCTCAGAGATCTGCCCCTCCGCTGTGCTGGTGCCTTTTGGATCATTTTAAAGCAATATTGGACACAATATGACTGTCTATGCGGTTCATTGGACTTTGTGTGGCTTTTAGATGATACTCTGGTTGACATCGCACAACGGGCACCGGCAGGTCGGTGTTTTCACAAAAATTCGGGGGTACCGTGACCGGACAGTGCCCCAAACATAATACACCAATCTGAGGGAAGAGGACTTGAGTTGTACCTTGTTCTTCCTGTAGGTTCTACAATCAAACATGTTTATAGCTAGCCGAAATTAGCATCCCAATTAAAAGCATCATTGTTAACGTGAATCGCATATTCGCCGAGTTAGCTGTAGCTGCTAACTCCCGTTCATTATAGCTACTATAGGGACTGTCCTCCATCAAGCCTCACTCTTTGGGCAACACAACTACTTGGTTTGGTTCAGGAAAGGATGGTTTAGGTTAAAATAACTACGGAAGTGGTGCGACTTACGCAAGGAAGTTACATGACAAATAAATCAACGTTAACACGAACGGCTGTTTCTTCGCTCAAAGGTTAGATGTTTGCAGTCTTTATACTTCCTGGTTCATGATTACATGGAATACATACACATGTATACGTATTCTTTTTCATATCGCTCCGAACTCTGTGTGAAAACAGCTTGCCTCCAGAAAACCAAGATGGCGACGGCCCGGAGCCGCCCTCCGGGAGCTTCACTTCCTCTCTTTGTGACCTCGCTGTGGCTTCAGGGAGACTACACCTCCATATTTAACAATCTACGTCTCCTTCAACAGCACGACGGAGAGGACTTAACATTTTTGGATGGCGATTGCAGCTAACAGGCTGGAAGAAATGCTAAATGACAGACTTTGGCTAACGTTGTTTTTGCTTCCTCTTCGTATTCTGCGTTCCCGTCTTGTGACCGCATCGCTGGTTTTTTCACGTTAGCGTGAAAACTAAAGCGTCTCTTTAGCGTCCGGGGATGACGAGCCACGAACAACGCAACACAAACACAGATGTTAGGAGACGCCTCGGCCGGCGCGGCTCGCTCCGGCTCGGCGCGTTTGCGTCAAATTAAGACGGCGACGGCGTTCCCCGCTTCACAGCGCCCCGCCCACACATCGCAACATTTAAGGTCTACCCTCCACACATGAATGAACACATATTTGCAATTCCCCTCCACCTCTCCTCCTCTTCCTCCTCCTCCTCCCTTTCCGCCTCCAACGCGAGACGGCCGTACAGCACGGGGATGCTTCCGAGAGGAAAACCCTCTCCGCACCCTCCCTCCTCCATCCCCTCCTCCACCACCTGCTCCCTCGTTCCCCCCCTCCATCCACGCGTCAACCCCTCCTCCCAGATTTCCTTTTAACGAGAGCAGCCCCAGGCGGCGGTCGAATGCGCGAGGGAGAGAGAAAACGCCGACGACTCACCGGGTTCCTCTCGGCTCGCGATTCGGCGGCTATATTCTATTTCTCACTTGTTGTGTGCGGCTGAATAAATGTGATGCCAGACGCTGATAAGTGTGAAATAATGTCAACGGAGCAGACCTCAGCTGCGTGTTAGACAGAACATAAAGCAACAAATACATTTTTTTTTCTGTTTTTAAAGAGGGTTTTTACTACTGCGGTGTGGTTTTGTGAATTGCACAGAGCCAAGTTATTACTTTTAGTTTAGTTTAGTGTAGTTTAGTTTATTTCGATCAGCAATACTATACAAAAATCAAAATTTCAACAAAAGAAGAAAGTGGCCGACCGAAAGGGTCAAGGCTGAAGCTATCAAGCTTATAAGTGCCCTAACCTATGCTTTCATGAAAATACTTATTTTAAAGAACCATTACATATACCTATATATATATATATATATATAAACATATACACATGCATACAAATTCACACCCATATAAACATATATACACACACATACCTACATATACATAAAACAATCAACAAAACAAAAACAAAAAGCTTGTCCCCATTATCCGTTACTTATGAAGCGTCATCAATGCTGATACGTCTGTACTTGTCCAGAGTCATGTCTTTAAATTTTTTTTTGAATATCACCAGATTCTTACTTTCCTTGATGTCATCAGTTAAACTATTCCACTGTTTCACCCCACAGACAGATGTACACATGTTTTTTAGAGTTGAATGAACAATCAGCTGTTTGAAATTCCATCTCCCTCTTAGTTCATACTCTCCTTCTCTATCTCTCTATCTCTTTTAACTTCTGATGCCTGTAATAGGAGGGAAAGGCAGTTTAATGAACAATGGCAATAACATCATTAGATGTGCGTGCAGATGGATGGTGATGGGGAGGACGAGGAGGAGGAGGGGGGGTCTTTCATTCTTTTGGGAAAACAAATAGAGGACTAGGAGACTCTATTAACGCGCCTACACTCAAAAAAACGATTCAAGCCCTTCTTCGAGGTGACACATTTAAATATTGTTTGATACATTTTAAAAAATCAATTACAAAAATAGATATTTATATTTTATGGGTGTAACACAAAATGTATGAATACCTTCATTTATTAGATTTATTTAGGTTAGATGGTGTGCATATCAACTCAAAATAAATGTGTTTCATTGAAGACTACCCTTTGCACATGCGCCAGCTGAAAATCAGTTGTTTACATGAGGTGAAGACACTTTCAGGGCTGTATGGTGGTGTAGTGGCTAGCACTGTCGCCTCAAAGCCAGAGGTCCGTGGGTTCAATTCCCAGTCGTGGCATTCCTTCTGTGTGGATTTTGCATATTTTGTTAGTTAGTTAGTTTATATTTTGAGTTGGACAAACACAAATGAATTTAATTTAATGAATATCGTTATTTTATTTGAGATGTATTTGATACAAATGAGTTGGACTAACTTAATTACATTTTATTGCACTGATGTGCTAAATTTGAGTTGGAGTTGCATATAATTATTGGATGGAAAACCTGCCAACAATTTAATTGAGTTCATCCAATGAGTCATTTCTTTGAGTGTATAAGCTTGTTGCTGCTAAATGAGCCACGGAAAGAGAGAAAGGAGGGGAAAAGGGAAGAAAGAGGGTGAGAATGCAGACGGACAGATGAAGGAGAGGAGACAAGAGGAAGAGGCAGAGCGGCGGAGACGAATGGGCCAATCGGGAGGGAGAGAGAGACGGCGAAGAAGGAATTAAAGCGAGCGGGAGAACAACCCTAGAAAGCTGATTATGCAGCATCTCCTTCCCACGCAGTCTGCCCACGCTCCCTCTCTCCACCACCACCTTCCTCCTCCTCCTCAGGATTCTGCTCCATCCATTCCTCTCCATTATCCTCCCTCGCACTCCTCAGTTGCGTCAGAACTCTCCACTGCTTAGCTTTCAATTTCCTTTTTTTTATACACGCAGACTGAAGCTTTGGGCTCTTTGTTACACTTCACGATGAGTTTGAAGGACAGAAACACACACACACACGCACACACACACACGTTAGTGAGTTATCGCGTGTATCGATCGAGCGGCCGTTAAAAATCCACTTTGACTGTCGCCGTGTGTTTCATCAAGGCCGGGGGAGAGAGGCTTTTCATAAGTCAGCTGATGACAGAAACAGTAATTATGGGGTTAAATGTGCCCTGAAAGTGAAATAGTGCAGTCGGGGGTTCCCCCGCCTGTCCTGTGTGTCGTTGCTGTGATCACAGCCGCCGGTGGACACGCTCCTTTGTCCGGATCTCTGTCCGATCCTGCAGATGGAGAGATTCTCTTGTTCGCCCGTCGCACACGGACTCCCGAGGGCTCTGGTCCTCCTTCGAGAGACCTTGAAGGGACAGTGTGTCGGAGTTAGTGGCATCTGGCCGTGGGGAAACTTAACCCTCCTCTTACCTTAGGGTCAATTTGACCCCATTCAATGTTTAATGTCGGTGTTCTTTGGGGTCAATTTGACCCCAGGCTGTTTTTCACTGTCAAACATATAAGAAATATCAACTTTTTTATATATTTAAAGGGCTATTTAGGTAGTCAACAAACAAACATGAAGTACCTTTAAATATATAAAAAAGTTGATATTTCTTATATGTTTGACACAGTGAAAAACAGCCTGGGGTCAAATGACCCGAAAGAACACCGACGTTAAACATTGAATGGGGTCAAATTGACCCTAAAGGTAACAGGAGGGTTAAACTGTCCATCGCTCTTCTTTATTATAGGGAAAAGTCATGGAATTTTAAAATGGTCATTTCCAGACCTGGAAAAGTCATGGAAAAAACCTCAAATCATAAAAGTTGTGGAAAAGTCATGGAAATTTGTTTTAATCACGTGTTCATTCACGCCGAGTTTGAAATAATCAATATGTTTTTTAAAGAAAGACGCTCAAAATGTAACCCGGCGTACGCTCTCAATACGCAAAATGTTCTAAATTGTTCATGTTTGGTCATGGAAATTTGGTTTAAAGTCATGGAAAAGTCCTGGAAATCCATTGGTCAAAATGTGTCAGGGCTATTTAGGGAGTCAACAAACAAACATAAAGTACCTCACACTTAAACTTGGAAAACAATATTAATTCTAATAATTTTCTGGAGGTTTTAATTGCTGGGGTCAAATTGACCCCAAGGGTAAAATATGTCAGTAAATATAAAGGTAACAGGAGGGTCAAACATTGAATGGGGTCAAATTGACCCTAAGGTAACAGGAAACTTAAACACCCCTCGGCTCGCTCCTCCCTTTCTCACTCCTCCGTGAGAAAGGCCACGCGTTCTGCATCAATGTCAAATGCCGAACGCTCGGTCGGGGGACTCAACTCGAAGCTTTGACGTCTATCGCGTTGGTTTTGAACGGCGTGTCAGTTTCCAGTCGTAGTGTTAAAAAAAAAAAATACACAGGAAGTTAAGTGTAGGCAACGAAGCCGCTATACGGTCGAGGAAAAGAGCGAGGTTGACGGTAACTTGACTGACTTTACACCACAGGTGACAAACGTACTTTTCGTTTCGCGTTGGTTGGTTGTTAATCAGCCCCAGCTGGGGTTAATCTGCGTGTGTGTGTCCATAAAGGCGCAGTAGGGACTGAGGAGCAGAGGCACAGTCTGCAGTCGTAATAAAAGATATTACCAAATATGCTTTGGTGCTTGGGGGAGAAACTATACCTGTGACAGCCACGCACCTGTTAGTTTCCCCCACCACCCTCCCGCTTGCCCCTTGTGGCTTTTGAAGCTTTTTTTTTAATACGTCAGCTGCTCTAAATGTCTAATAATGACATAAGTGGGTTTATATTGGAGTCAGTTGAAAAGTTATCAACCGATGTAGTGAGTGTTGTGTTCCAGACGCTCACACTGGCCCTTTAAGACGACCGGGGAGGGACGCGGGTCGACTAAACGCGAGAGTGACTCACCACGTCTTGGGACTTCCTAAACATCAACACCGATGTCAACATCATGCCAGCGGGACGGGACCGGAGGATTATGACTCAGATCCTCCTCGACAGCAACGCTTCTCCAGCTGACGCTCCACCGAGGAAGAGGAAGGGATTACGATTCTGAAGATACTGACCAATAAGAAACGAGCTAATCATCCCTCCTCTGTGTTCCCTCTTGTGTTTCCACTTCTGTGTTCCCTCCTCTGTGTTCCCTCCTCTGTGTTCCCTCCTATGTGTTCCCTCCTTTGTGTTCCCACTGCTGTGTTCCCTCCTCTGTGTTCCCACTTGTGTTCCCACCAGTGTTCCCACCTCTATGTTCCCACCTCTATGTTCCCTCCTCTGTGTTCCCACTTTTGTTCCCACTTGTGTTCCCTCCTCTGTCTTCCCTCCTCTATGTTCCCTCCTCTGTGTTCCCACTTATGTGTTCCCTCCTATGTGTTCCCACTTTTGTTCCCTCCTCTGTCTTCCCACCTCTATGTTCCCTCCTCTGTGTTCCCACTTATGTGTTCCCTCCTATGTGTTCCCACTTTTGTTCCCTCCTCTGTCTTCCCACCTCTATGTTCCCTCCTATGTGTTCCCTCCTGTGTTCCCTCCTCTGTGTTCCCTCCTCTGTGTTCCCACTTATGTGTTCCCTCCTATGTGTTCCCACTTTTGTTCCCTCCTATGTGTTCCCACCTATATGTTCCCTCCTCTGTGTTCCCTCCTCTGTGTTCCCACCTATATGTTCCCTCCTCTGTGTTCCCTCCTCTGTCTTCCCACCTATATGTTCCCTCCTCTGTGTTCCCACCTATATGTTCCCTCCTCTGTCTTCCCAGCTATATGTTCCCTCCTCTGTGTTCCCTCCTCTGTCTTCCCACCTATATGTTCCCTCCTCTGTGTTCCCTCCTCTGTGTTCCCACCTATATGTTCCCTCCTCTGTCTTCCCACCTATATGTTCCCTCCTCTGTCTTCCCTCCTCTGTCTTCCCACCTATTTGTTCCCTCCTCTGTGTTCCCTCCTCTGTTCCCTCCTGTGTTCCCTCCTCTGTGTTCCCTCCTCTGTCTTCCCACCTTTATGTTCCCTCCTCTGTGTTCCCACCTATATGTTCCCTCCTCTGTGTTCCCTCCTCTGTGTTCCTACCTATATGTTCCCTCCTCTGTCTTCCAACCTATATGTTCCCTCCTCTATGTTCCCTCCTCTGTGTTCCCACTTATGTGTTCCCTCCTATGTGTTCCCACTTTTGTTCCCTCCTGTGTTCCCTCCTCTGTGTTCCTACATATATGTTCCCTCCTCTGTCTTCCAACCTATATGTTCCCTCCTCTATGTTCCCTCCTCTGTGTTCCCTCCTCTGTGTTCCCTCCTCTGTGTTCCCACCTATATGTTCCCTCCTCTGTGTTCCCTCCTCTGTGTTCCTACCTATATGTTCCCTCCTCTGTCTTCCAACCTATATGTTCCCTCCTCTATGTTCCCTCCTCTGTGTTCCCACTTATGTGTTCCCTCCTATGTGTTCCCACTTTTGTTCCCTCCTCTGTCTTCCCACCTATATGTTCCCTCCTCTGTGTTCCCTCCTCTGTCTTCCCACCTATATGTTCCCTCCTCTGTGTTCCCTCCTCTGTCTTCCCACCTATATGTTCCCTCCTCTGTCTTCCCTCCTCTGTCTTCCCACCTATTTGTTCCCTCCTCTGTGTTCCCTCCTCTGTGTTCCCACTTGTGTTCCCTCCTCTGTGTTCCCTCCTCTGTTCCCTCCTCTGTGTTCCCTCCTCTGTGTTCCCACCTGTGTTCCCTCCTCTGTGTTCCCACCTGTGTTCCCTCCTCTGTGTTCCCACCTATATGTTCCCTCCTCTGTGTTCCCACCTGTGTTCCCTCCTTTGTGTTCCCACCTCGCCTTCAACCAACAAAGCTCCTGTTCACACTCTCTCCGAGTGTCAGTGAACCGACGATGAGGTGTTTGCTGATTCATTCCCGAAGAGGAGGCCGTCATTATTACAGGAACACAGGAAACAGCTCCCCATCATGGCGCGTTCCTTCTCATTGAGGCAGAGCTGGAGCGATTGTTCTCGGAAGAAAGACGAGTGTTACGTGCCCCCCCTTCCTCTGTTGTTGTTGTTGTGTTTTTTCTTTTCCTCCCCCGTCTCTTCTCGCACCACCCGCCTCCCCCAGTGTGCTGCTTCTCAGCTGTGGGTTCACTGATTAGCCTGATCCATAAATAAGTAATCAAAGCGAGAGCAGCCACATTCGGCTCGCCCTTTATTATCAACCGGTTCTATTGCACACACACACACACACGCACACGCACACACACACATCTTCAGATCCCCTGTTAACCCCTCTTCATGTGTTTTATTGGAGGATAATCGAGAGACAACTTGAGCCAGCTTATCTCCTGCTCTTGATGAATACAACAGGAATAACAGTGGTGTGTGTGTGTAGGTGTGTGTGTTTGTGTAGGTGTCTGTGCACACGGTTGTGTGTATTTGCGTGTGTGTGTGTGTGTGTGTGTCCGAGGGACAGTGGGAATCGGGAGAGAGAAGGACAAAACATACAGTCGATGCCCCGAGTGTGACTGAACCGACTGCAGCAGAATGACTCACGCTGTTGCTATGGCAACCTTAAGACACGCTCTCTCTCTCTCTCTCTCGCCCTCTTTCTCTTTCTCTCGCTCTCTCTCTCGCTCTCTCTTTCTCTTTCTCTCTCTCTCTCTCTCTCTCTCTCTTTCTCTCGCTCTCTCTCGCTCTCTCTCCCTCTTTCTCTCGCTCTCTCTCGCTCTCTCTCCCTCTTTCTCTCGCTCTCTCTCTCCTCTCTATATTGTGCTATTTCAGCTGCTGGCTAAAAAAAGAGAGGGGGGGGGAGAAAAATGTTTTTTTTTGTTGTTGAAATCATTGCGAGGAAAAAGGGGGTTGTAGAGCGGATAAAAGCCTCTCTCTCACTCTCCCTCTCTCTCACTCTCTTTACACACATATACATATATATATATATATATATATACATAATAAAGCAAAAGGTATTAAACACAATCCTCTCCTCCAACCACACACCTCTCTCCCTCTCTCTCTCTCTTTCTCTCTCTCTCTCTCTTTACATATATATAAATAAAGAAAAATGTATAAAACACAATACTCTCCTCCAACCACACCTCTCTCTCTCTCTCACTGCAATGTGAAACCCAGCGGCTCCGTCTCCTCCACATCGCGGCCTGATGTGTGTGTGTGTGTGTGTGTGTGTGTGTGTGTGTGTGTGTGTGTGTGTGTGTGTGTGTGTGTGTGTGTGTGTGTGTGTGTGTGTGTGTGTGTGTGTGTGTGTCTCGAGCCTCCCACCACAAAACTACAACCCCATATTTAGGATTGTCCCGGTTATTCACGCTGCATGTTCTTCTTGTGATATGACCTGTCGTTAGAGACTGCTCTCCAGTATTCTGGAATACTTCAGGTGAATTATTCCTATTATAATTAATAATAATTCATTATAATTATGTGAGGAATAAACTTTTTACTGGTTATTTGATTTTTAAGATTTCCACTTCCCTTCAGCGATGTCCTCCTCTGTTATAAATGACGATATAAAACATAATGTCACACCACAGGAAGCAGATTGCTCGGTTGGAAATCCATCAACACGACTGGAGCTCCAAGAGAGATTCAAAGTGATAATAAGTGTTACAGCTAAATATAATAACCTTTATAGAGAGATAAAAAACAGCTAAATATAATAACCTTTATAGAGAGATACAAACCATACAGTAATATATTAAAGAGATCCCTCCCAGACGAGTTGGAAACATATATATTTCAATTCCTCCTCGATAAAAGAAGCAAACTGGTCAATTATAAATGAGATTAATCCAACGCTCACATTCTTCTTGTTTGTTTGTTGTTTATTTAATTTGTTTATGTTTCAATGTCATCAAACATAAAGTTTAGTAAAGAGTCGAGTTGTTGGAAAACCTCTCAGAAAACTACCCGGAGATGATTGTATCCCATATTCATTCTGTAGTGGAGTTATGAGCATCGCACACACACACACACACACACACACACACACACATACACACACATACCACACACACACACACCACTCACAGACACACACACACAAACACAGACACACACACACAGAGACACAGACACATACACACACATCCCACACACAAATACACACACACCCCATAAACACAGACACACACACCACACACACACACACACAGCCCACGCACACAGACACACAGACAGACACACACACAGACACACACCACACACACGCACACACTCTCGTAATAATAATGTATCAATATTAATAATAATCTGTATTAATAAAGTTGTAGATTATATGAGTAATAAAAATCAGTAGAAATAGACCAAATCATTTCTACATTATGATGCAGTATAAATGTCCTAACTTGCTGCTTTATGGTTATCGGATACATCTATCACCTGGAAACTGCAGTAAAGAACAATTACAGTTCATTGCAAACCGAAATCCTCTTGTGTTACCGAACACATTGCAACAGTGCCTGGGTCTTTTTTTTATTAATCCTTACAGTTTTTTTCATTTGCTAAGCGACAGTGGGCACAACTGGAGTCACATGTGCAAAACTCTAACTACAGTCTGCACAGCAGCAGTTTATGTGGACCAAACTCTAGTTTGTTTTTCATTGCTTGAACACAGTTTTCGAAACTCTAACACTTATCCCATGACTTTAACCACAACCGGCACAACACTGTGGATGTACAGCACTTTGTTCAAATGCTAACACACTGCTGTCAACACTGTGAACCACACATTCAAAACGGAATAGAGTTCAGCCTTGTGCCTTTCAAACACTGCGGATTGCAATTTCAGCTGAAAGGCTAAGCAGGTGTCTTGTTTTAGACTTGTTAGTGAACACACACACACACATATATATATATATATATATATATATATTACAGTATATATAGGTAGAGCTCAGAAAGACTCATTTTGGAAATGGAACAAGGAAGACGGGTTCGTGGAGGGAGAAGGTGGCAGGGAGAGGGGGATGCGTGGAGGAAGACAAAGAGCTGTTATTCCAGATGAAATAAGGGCTCCACTTATAGACCATGTCGTGAACCATGGTCTCTCATTGAGAGAGGCAGGTTGAGGCTGCAACAAAAGTGTTTGGTCACCACCCACAGGACCAAATGTCTCTTTTGGAAGCCATGCGTGCCGGATGTGAGGACACGACTCCAGAGGACTGCCAGGGATGGATAAGGCCCTCCAGAAGGTTCTTCCCCAGGTGCATGGCAAGAGAGAACATTAGATGTGATGTTGATGACAACATGTGGCCTGATGCTAGAGAGAGGCAGGATTAGCCCCTCAATTACAGTTTTTGTCCGTTGCTTGAACACTATAGACACATGCTTAAACCAAAGTAACATAACTTGAATTTGTTGTTACGATACCTTAAACAAAGTGTAACCATACCTTAAACAAAAGCGCTGCTTTGCACTTTAGTTGCAATTCTGTAACACACTTGCTCCTTTCTGCAACACACTTGCTCCTAGACACTACACACTATTTCATACATAAGACACTTAGTTCAAAAATGAAATCTCAGGGTACCATTGGGAAAACACCTCTATTCAAAATACAACACACATTGGTTAATTGAAAAGACATAGACACACACCTGAAAACACTTACTTACAAAACTGAACACCAATCAGCCAGCTACAAAAAATGTTGTTACAGAGAATCTTGGACATGGATGGAGCTGCCAGCCGCATGAATGTATTTACATTGACGAGGCTGGATTCAACCTTAGCAAAAACAGACAACGGGGACGTAATATAATTGGCCAAAGGGCAATTTTGCACATCCCGGGGCAGCGCGGGGGAAACATCACATTGTGTGCTGCCATGAGTCTTCGAGGGCTACTGCACCATCATGCCAAACTGGGTCCCTACAATGCGCAACACATATTCACATTTATAGATGCACTTCATGATGCAGTTGTACAGGATGGACCAGAGCAGCCCAGGTTTGTTGTTGTCTGGGATAATGTTAGTTTCCATAGGGCTGCTCTGGTCCAGAACTGGTTCACCAACCATGATCAATTTGAAGTTCTGTACTTGCCCCCTTACTCGCCATTTCTAAATCCTATAGAGGAATTCTTTTCCGCTTGGAGATGGCGCGTATATGACCGCCAACCACATGCCCGTATGCCTCAGGCAATGGAACAGGCCTGCGGAGACATGGAGGTGAGGTCAATCCAGGGATGGATTCGCCACACAAGGGGATATTTCCCCCGATGCTTAGCGAGGGAAGACATTGCTTGTGATGTTGATGAGATCCTGTGGCCAGACCCCAACAGACGGCAGGATCCATAAGCCCACTTGTGCACAATTGTGTTTTTCTGTGTTTACAGCAGTGTATTGTTTGTTTTATTTTTGATTTAACAAAATGTACTGTGCTGTAAAATATACTAATGTAATGATTTTGAATTCAGTATTTCATTTTTTTGGTTGTTGTGAAAATATGCCCTCTATGGAACTGAATAAAAACATTGAAAACAAAAGACTGCAGTTTTTTATATAAAGTAGACTAGTGTGTTGCTGCTGATCTGAAAGTGTCTTCATATGATGCAAGTGGGAATCATTTTGTCATCAGAGTGACATTTTGACAAAGGATTGTTAGTTTTTGATAGCAGAGTTTCAATTTGACATAGATGTGAATGGTTTATTTCCCAGTGTGGTGTCTTCTTTGCTTGTGTGTAGAGTTTTGACACAATGAGCCAAATTTAGCAAAACGTGTGTAAGCAATAGGCAAAAACTGTAAATGTACTGTACTGTAAAATATACTAATGTAATGATTTTTAATTCAGTATTTCATTTTTTTGGTTGTTGTGAAAATATGCCCTCTATGGAACTGAATAAAAACATTGAAAACAAAAGACTGCAGTTTTTTATCTAAAGTAGACTAGTGTGTTGCTGCTGATCTGAAAGTGTATTCATATGATGCAAGTGGGCATCATTTTGTCATCAGAGTGACATTTTGACAAAGGATTGTTAGGTTTTGATAGCAGAGTGTCAATTTGACATAGATGTCAATGGTTTATTTCCCAGTGTGGTGTCTTCTTTGCTTGTGTGTAGAGTTTTGACACAATGAGCCAAATTTAGCAAAACGTGTGTAAGCAATAGGCAAAAACTGTATTTGTTCGAATTACAGTATGTACTTTTAGTTTCTACCTTTTTTTTCTCATTACTGTAATTCCGTAAATTACTACAGACTATTGAAGCAAACTGCTAATTTTAATTTACCTTAAAGAATTGTTATGTTCTAAAAAAATTCATAAATCATGTGAAAGAATGTCACGCTTTTCTTTGAAGAAAATATTACTTTGTTTGAAGTCACTGAAATTGTTCAAACTGTAAAGATGAAAAGTTAGTATATTCTGTATTGGTGTTTGATGCTCGTGTTTTTACTCTCAGTGTGTTCTGAGTGACAGTGTGTGTTACCTCAGTGTGTGTTACCTCAGTGTGTGTTATCTCAGTGAGGGTTGTGCATGTTGTTTGGCTGCACTGAGCGTGTTTTGAGCCATGTGTGAAGAGTTGTGTTGCTTGGAATGAGTTTTGCAGGTGATGTGAACTGTTTAGCTCAGGTGACGTTGGTAGTGCAGACTGTGGTTAGAGTTTTGCACATGTGACTCCAGTTGTGCCCACTGTCGTTTAGCAAACGAAAAAAACTGTAAATACAAATACATGGTGCTCCCTCTCATAAAAGAACCCATGCGCCTCCTTTTCTGACCTCCTCTCCCCTCCACACTAATAATTTATCTCGAGTCCCTAAATTGCGTTAAAATAATATCCGCCGTCACTTCAAATTGGAAAAGGAAGTAATCTAATTTCCCAGCACACACACTCCAGTCTGACATTCTTAACCCGCCATTAATTGGCAATAGAGAGCGAGACGGGAGGAAACACCCGACACCAGGAGTGAGGCCGGAGGAGAGCGATGGCCCCTCGGCTCTCGTTTAATTGGCTCCTGCGTGGACGCGGTCACAGTTCCATGCAGCTCATTAAGCTCCAAAAGAAATGTTCCAATTCAAAAGACTAACATAATAAAACAAGATAGGATCATAAAGAACCCCCCCCCCCCCCCCCCGAGGAGACGCCTCTGACTCCGGGTGTAGAAGTAGGTCTCGGGTGCAGTCAGACGACTATGTAATAACGGGGGGGGGGGGGGGGGGAGATTATTCTCTTTCATTTCCTGCCCGGCTCGCTCCACGCGGACGGAGCCGGTGATTGAGGAGGACCGACTGTAAAAACGGCTCCGGGGAGACACAGGAGGAAGAAGAAGAGGAGGAGGAGGAGTTTCATGAGAATGAAGAGGTACTTCCTGAAGGCGCTCGTGTACTCACATCGGAATCGTGACGTTGTAAACACAAACGATGCAAAAGGAGAACTTTCATCTCGCCTTTTCTGGTTCTGCCTTCATGATTAATCAGCCGTCTATGTGTGTGTGTGTATGGATGTCTGCATGTGTGTGTGTGTGTGTGTGTGTGTGTTGCTGGAGGGCTGACACCATGCTGCATTTAGCCAAAACAAGAGCCAAAGACATATTGAGTGCTGCTCGCACCTTCTGTTGGCCCGCCTGTGGATCCGTGTCTGGGTGCTGGTGCTGACACGGCGTCATGGTGATCACGGGTCACGCTGCCGGAGCTCAGCTCCACACGCCTCACACCGAAGTGTGGAGCAGGAACGTTGTTCTCAAAGGACGCAGGCCGCTCCGTCATCCAGCATCGATGTGCAATATCCATATTGTTATGTTTACTCTGTAAATGTTCTTTATGCTGCTACAAACAAATTCCCCCCAGGGGATGAATACAGTAACTACCTACCTACATATGTATCTACGTATACATACCTACCTACATATGTATCTACGTATACATACCTTCCTACATATGTATCTACGTATACATACATACCTACATATGTATCTACGTATACATACCTACATATGTATCTACGTATACATACCTACCTACATATGTATCTACGTATACATACATACCTACATATGTATCTACGTATACATACCTACCTACATATGTATCTACGTATACATACCTACCTACATATGTATCTACGTATACATACCTACCTACACATGTATCTACGTATACATACCTACCTACACATGTATCTACGTATACATACCTACATATGTATCTACGTATACATACCTACCTACACATGTATCTACGTATACATACCTACCTACACATGTATCTACGTATACATACCTACCTACACATGTATCTACGTATACATACCTACCTACATATGTATCTACGTATACATACATACCTACATATGTATCTACGTATACATACCTACCTACAAAGATATCTACGTATACATACATACCTACACATGTATCTACGTATACATACCTACCTACACATGTATCTACGTATACATACCTACCTACACATGTATCTACGTATACATACCTACCTACACATGTATCTACGTATACATACCTACCTACATATGTATCTACGTATACATACATACCTACATATGTATCTACGTATACATACCTACCTACATATGTATCTACGTATACATACCTTCCTACACACGTATCTACGTATACATACCTACCTACACACGTATCTACGTATACATACCTACCTACACATGTATCTACGTATACATACATACCTACATATGTATCTACGTATACATACATACCTACATATGTATCTACGTATACATACATACCTACATATGTATCTACGTATACATACATACCTACATATGTATCTACGTATACATACATACCTACATATGTATCTACGTATACATACCTACCTACACATGTATCTACGTATACATACATACATATGTATCTACGTATACATACCTACCTACACATGTATCTACGTATACATACCTACCTACACATGTATCTACGTATACATACCTTCCTACATATGTATCTACGTATACATACATACCTACATATGTATCTACGTATACATACCTACCTACACATGTATCTACGTATACATACATACCTACACATGTATCTACGTATACATACATACCTACATATGTATCTACGTATACATACCTACCTACACATGTATCTACGTATACATACCTACCTACACATGTATCTACGTATACATACATACCTACACATGTATCTACGTATACATACATACCTACATATGTATCTACGTATACATACCTTCCTACATATGTATCTACGTATACATACATACCTACATATGTATCTACGTATACATACCTACACATGTATCTACGTATACATACCTACCTACACATGTATCTACGTGATACATACCTACATATGTATCTACATTATACATACCTACTACACATGTATCTACGTATACATACCTACCTACACATGTATCTACATATACATAACTACCTACATATGTATCTACGTATACATACCTACCTACACATGTATCTACGTATACATACATACCTACACATGTATCTACCAGTGGCGGCTGGTGAATTTTTTTTTTGGGGGGGCGCAGTTGGGCGGCGCAGTTTAAATAGCACTCCACAATGAGAAGATAAGAGGTTTTGAGTAGAATATTGTAACAAAGCTTTATTTCAAGAACACAGTGCTCAACACTGTCCACAACAACGAAACAAACGAAACATTGGATTCAGAAAGAGATGCATCACATTGTAGGCTACATTGGCCCCACTACTTGTAAAGAAATTTAGCCCGCCTCTCTTTCAAGTTGGCAAACAAAAAAAATATGCCCGTGCCAAACCATATACACTGCTTTTAAAGTCCAACAGCATTGCTATCATTGCCAAATGTATTGTAATATCTACAAAGTAACAACATATGTTTAGTTTGCCAGCATTAAAAGCAGTTTTCCCTCAAGTTATTTCACCTAGGTCCTAAAATGGCCTTGTGTAATTAGATACAGTATATTATCATAAATAAAATGTGTGTACGTGCTGATCTGGAGTCAGTTTGGTAGGATTTGGGTATGAATAAATTATTTCATTTAAAATATGGATTTCATTTAAAGATATTCATGTAATTTGCATGCAAAATAGGTCTACCCGAACCAAGGACAACAAATTCAACCCGCGCAACACTTCAAAAGTGGCCCGATTCCGCAGGAAAACCGCGGACCTGGCAACACTGCTGAGGGAACATACGGGTCTCTGATCTGCCGAATAATCCAATCGCGTGCGCACATTTGTGCGCACCAAGATTCCCGGTTTCATCCGCCAATGTGAAGCCGGTCATTGCCAAAACGACTGAAATGTTTTCTCGTTGCCGTACACACACGTTAGAGCAGCGCCTCGAAAAGGGAGGGGCTTCTCTCCGTGATAATGGCGATATATTATATTTTTTCACATTAACTTAAGTGGTTGTTGACAGGGTTTACGGTCTCCCACACACATTTAGCGCGTCAACACGGTATATTTACTATTTAAATGATTTGGCATATAATGTTTTTTGACAGGATTTTTTCTTCTTCTTTTTTTTTCATCTCCAAATTTTAAGAGGGGCGGCGCACTAGCGCCCCCTATGGACGAGCCGCCACTGGTATCTACGTATACATACCTACCTACAAAGATATCTACGTATACATACCTACCTACATATGTATCTACGTATACATACATACCTACACATGTATCTACGTATACATACCTACCTACAAAGATATCTACGTATACATACCTACCTACGCATGTATCTACATATACATACCTACCTACATATGTATCTACGTATACATACATACCTACACATGTATCTACGTATACATACCTACCTACATATGTATCTACGTATACATACATACCTACACATGTATCTACGTATACATACCTACCTACAAAGATATCTACGTATACATACATACCTACACATGTATCTACGTATACATACCTACCTACATATGTATCTAGCAATGCATACATACCTACACATGTATCCACATACATACCTACCTACAAAGATATCTACGTATACATACCTACCACATGTATCTCGTATACATACCTACCTACAAAAGTATACATACATACCTACACATGTATCTACGTATACATACCTACCTACAAAAGTATCTACGTATACATACCTACCTACACATGTATCTACATATACATACCTACCTACATATGTATCTACGTATACATACATACCTACACATGTATCTACGTATACATACCTACCTACACATGTATCTATGTATACATACCTACCTACATACAGTATGTATCTACGTATACATACATACCTACATATGTATCTATGTATACATACCTACCTACACATGTATCTACGTATACATAAATACAAATGTATCTACGTATACATACCTACCTACACATGTATCTACGTATACATACCTACCTACACATGTATCTACGTATACATACATACCTACATATGTATCTACGTATACATACCTACACACATGTATCATACATACCTACCTACACATGTATCTACGTATACATACCTACCTACACATGTATCTACGTATACATACCTTCCTACATATGTATCTACGTATACATACATACCTACATATGTATCTACGTATACATACCTACCTACACATGTATCTACATATACATAACTACCTACATATGTATCTACGTATACATACCTACCTACACATGTATCTACATACATACCTACCTACATATGTATCTACATACATACATACCTACATATGTATCTACGTATACATACCTACCTACACATGTATCTACGTATACATACATACCTACACATGTATCTACGTATACATACCTACCTACAAAGATATCTACGTATACATACATACCTACACATGTATCTACGTATACATACCTACCTACATATGTATCTACGTATACATACATACCTACACATGTATCTACGTATACATACCTACCTACAAAAGTATCTACGTATACATACCTACCTACACATGTATCTACATATACATACCTACCTACATATGTATCTACGTATACATACATACCTACACATGTATCTACGTATACATACCTACCTACACATGTATCTACGTATACATACCTACCTACATATGTATCTACGTATACATACCTACCTACACATGTATCTACGTATACATACCTACCTACACATGTATCTACGTATACATACCTACCTACATATGTATCTACGTATACATACCTACCTACACATGTATCTACATATACATACCTACCTACATATGTATCTACGTATACATACATATCTACACATGTATCTACGTATACATACCTACCTACAAAGATATCTACGTATACATACCTACCTACATATGTATCTACGTATACATACCTACCTACACATGTATCTACGTATACATACCTACCTACACATGTATCTACGTATACATACCTACCTACATATGTATCTACGTATACATACCTACCTACACATGTATCTACGTATACATACCTACCTACATACAGTATGTATCTATGTATACATACCTACCTACAAAGATATCTACGTATACATACCTACCTACACATGTATCTATGTATACATACCTACCTACATACAGTATGTATCTACGTATACATACAGTATGTATCTACGTATACATACATACCTACACATGTATCTACGTATACATACCTACCTACATACAGTATGTATCTACGTATACATACCTACCTACACATGTATCTACGTATACATACCTACCTACATACAGTATGTATCTACGTATACATACCTACCTACATATGTATCTACGTATACATACCTACCTACACATGTATCTACGTATACATACCTACCTACATACAGTATGTATCTACGTATACCTTCCACACCTACCTATATATCCATCTATCTATATATATATATACCTATCTATACCTATCTATTGATCTACTTACCTACCTACCTACTTACCTACCTACCTACTTACCTACCTACCTACCTACCTACATACCTATCTATCTATATACCTACATATCTATCTATTGATTTACTTCCTACTTACCTGCCTACTTACCTACCTATCTATCTATCTATCCAACTATCTATCTACTAAATTTGAAACAAAGTCACTTAATTTGTCTGAAGTAAAGTTTGTTGTTTTGGATTAGAATAAGTTTGTTAGCTAACTGGCGTTAGTTAAATGTTGAAGTTCCATAACAGAACTGAGGTGAAGCGTTGGCTTCCCACGAGACCCCCACAGCGGCCTGCTGGGTGAAGTCCTGTGTCGAGACATCCTTCTCTCTCCGAGTCTCTCCGCTCATGACGCGTTTGGGTTCACGTGTAAATCCGTGGAAAGCCCGGTGGCGTCGACTGAGCCCCGGCGTCGGGAGTGAGAACCAACAGGATCGCATTTCAACTACAACTGATATTTGTTTTGCAGCCCGTGCGATGGCCACATGATCCCCTTCCCTCGTGTCTGTGCTCACGGTGAGTGTTCGCCACATCACATTTAACAGAGAAGCGGCGTGCAGCAAAGGAAGAGGCACACAAACCCCCCCAAAAAGCGGAAGGTGCGCAACACCAATCAGTTCCTGATTACCACGCTGTTGTCAAGCGTGCACCTGTACCGAGCCGGTGTGACGGAGGGCCAGAAAAACTGTTTCCATACAGGACAAAAGATGGCTCCATCAAAGGAAAGGAAGGTACAGAGGGGTGGTGGAAGGCTGCTTTGTGTGCGTGTGTGTGTCTGTGTGTGTGTGTGTGTGTGTGTGTGTGTGTGTGTGTGTGTGTGTGTGTGTGTGTGTGTGTGTGTGTGTGTGTGTGTGACAAGCTGAGTGAAAGATAAATGAGAATGAATGTGAGTGTTGGAGAGACACACACACATTTAATTTGTCACACTTATAATTAGATTTTTTTTTTATTCAAACAACAGATCTACCCAGTCTCCCTTGATGTCAGAGTTAATATTGTAATACATCCCCATTGCCTTGTAATTTGCTCCCATAATAATCTGTGTTTTACATGTTTAAGATATTTAAAGAAATATTTAGCTCATTATCCTTCCAGACTACAAAGAAAACCTGCATTTAAAGTGCGAAGGCTCTTCTTCCTGTTCTATACTTGTGTGGAGGATGAATCACAGCATCTCACGGATGTCGATGATGCATGAAAGCCGAGGTGATGCACCAAAATAGATTCAAATGCAATAAATGGCGTGGTTAATAATTTACCGGGGCTGTTTATGTTCAGTCACACGCTGAAGTGCACGCTGTGTGGAGCCCCTCCTCCTCCTCCTCCTCCTCCTCTTCTCATGGCTCTCCGGGGCTCGGCCTTATGGATAGCACCGGGTACCAATGACATGATTCTCCCCGGAGACGAGCTCATCCTCCGAAAATTATTTGACATGCTCTTTTCCGCCGATCGATTGTCTCCACACGCTCGGTGGAATAAAGTGTCGCCCTGACATGTGATATATTTTTAATCATGAACACACGTCAAATACTCTGACAGCTTGTTAGCGGATAAGAAGAGAAAAACATGGATATAGAAAGGACATTCTGACAAACGTGGGACAAAGATGTGTGTGTGTGTGTGTGTGTTGTGTTGTGTAGGGGGGTCGTGACTAGTATGGCTCATTATGGAGCGTGCCCTTTGTCTTTCACACATTTTAATCAGTCCATTCATGACACACACACACACACACATACACGCACACACACAGTAATTGAGCTTCTGGTCTTACGTACTCGTGTCCCGGTGGAAACAGTCGGCGTCCATTCAGATTCTTCTTCTAGAATGAATATTAACTTTGTCATACATGAATATAAAAATAGATTTTAAGTTGAGAGTACACGGAACATCACCGACCTCCACGTCCCGCACTAGAAGAAGAATGTTCTGATGAGTGGAGATGTAAATATTGTAAATATATCTATTTTTAGATTAAACTTAGATGTCTGACAATATCACATTTTTAAGACACAATTATCGTGAGCTAAATAATTTATGAAACACATTTTTATTTAGCAATATCTGGAGAAAATATGAAAAGACAATGATGTTGCTATAACAATGTGGCACATGAATTCAGAGAGTTGTTTAGGAAACCATAACTTTACAAAAACATGATTTTATTATTAGTTTATCATGGAGCGTATTCACCGTCGCTGTCATGCTCCAGGTGTCGTCAGGAGGCGGAGCTCTCCCGCTCAGACAGAGAATGGCCCGCACGTCCTTTCCTATTGCCAGAAATATTGAATAGAGCAAGAACTATTGAGTAGAGCAAGAACTATTGAATAGAGCAAGAACTATTGAGTAGAGCAAGAAATATTGAATAGAGCAAGAACTATTGAGTAGAGCAAAAACTATTGAGTAGAGCAAGAACTATTGAGTAGAGCAAGAACTATTGAATAGAGCAAGAACTATTGAGTAGAGCAAGAACTATTGAATAGAGCAAGAAATATTGAGTAGAGCAAGAACTATTGAATAGAGCAAGAAATATTGAATAGAGCAAGAACTATTGAATAGAGCAAGAACTATTGAATAGAGCAAGAACTATTGAATAGAGCAAGAACTATTGAGTAGAGCAAGAACTATTGAATAGAGCAAGAACTATTGAGTAGAGCAAGAACTATTGAATAGAGCAAGAAATATTGAATGGAGCAAGAACTATTGAATAGAGCAAGAACTGTTGAATAGAGCAAGAACTATTGAATAGCAAGAAATATTGAATAGAGCAAGAAATATTGAATAGAGCAAGAACTATTGAATAGAGCAAGAAATATTGAATGGAGCAAGAACTATTGAGTAGAGCAAGAACTATTGAATAGAGCAAGAAATATTGAGTAGAGCAAGAAATATTGAATAGAGCAAGAACTATTGAATAGAGCAAGAACTATTGAATAGAGCAAGAACTATAGAGCAGCAGCTTTACACGTGTCCTCTCTGTGAGAGCTGGAGATGGAGGGGTGAAGAAGACCTTCTCGTTTTATACGAGTGATGCCAGCCGAGCTACAGGGGCATGAGGTAGGTAGCGGTGAGTGATAGTGTGTGTGTGTGTGTGTGTGTGTGTGGAGAGAGCTTTTTTATAACCTAACTGCATGAAGTAGTATGTGTGTATGCGTGGGCAGAAGTGTGGAAGGTGTGAGTGTAGTGAAGAGAGTGATGCGTGGGTGGTGTGTGTGTGTGTGTGTGTGTGTGTACGTTTTTCATGGACTGGAGGTCGAGACGCACACATCCTGGATCATATTGGCTCCTGTCACATGTTTTCCCCGTCTCCTTTGACCCGTTGTGTCGTCCGCGCTTTATTCCCTCGCCGCGATCGTCGGCCTCCATTATTTACAGAAATGAGTTTGTCTTCCTTTAAAAAAAAATTCATTTCTTTTTCTTTTCTTCCTGCGACGAAGAAGCTCTCCTGCCCACTCCAACGTCAAACAGCTCGTCTTGCTCCGCCACCTCCACCGCTGCAGTTACATAAAGGAGGACGATGAAAGGACGGCAATTATCTGTGACTTCCAACAAGTTCAACCACGAATAGAATTATGTTGACAGCAGGAATCGGAGAACTCCGGTACACCGTGTACCGAGGACTTTGACGTTGAGGAAAATCTGGTTCAATGACCATTATGGAAACTGGATTTGGATTTTATAAAAATGTATTTAATAAATATGTATTTGAAGCAGATTGATTTCGGTGGAGCAACAGCACGGGAGGAGAAATAATCTGTAAATCTTCTATAAACTTCCGAAAAAACAAATGAAAATCCAAAACAAATGCAGCAACTGATGCTCCGCTAACATTTGATTGTTTGTTTGTGCAGGTATACACCAAATAATTGTGAAAATTCGAATGTTTTACCCCCTGGTGGCCACTGGAGGAATAATCAGAAGATCCCAAAAGTTAAATGTTGTGTTGAGGCCTCTTTCCTCTGCATTAGTAATTCCTCGGGACGTCTAGTAATTTGAGATTTTGGGATTCAGAACCTTTGAGATTCCGTTACACTCGTAATTTGTCACGTAATAACTCCGCCCACATTCTACCTACCATATTTCGCAAATTCAAGATTACGTTATTAAAATCTTGGGATTCGATGATGTTTTCTTCTTCTTCTTCTTCTTTTCTTCTACTTTATCGGATGTTTTTGGTTTCCCTCACACACTTATTAGTTGCTGCCTCTTTCGCTGTCAATCATTATGGAGACTGACGGCAATTAAAAGTGAAAGGTTTTGACAGCAGTTTGTTGACACATTCAGAAAACCAATTTGCACCGGGAGCAAGAGGTCTTCGCCTGCATTATATCTTCTATAATAGTATTTATGATATGAAATAGAGATATTATTTCGTGTAATATTTGGAATAAAAGCGGATTTTATATAGAGCCTTCGAACAAAGAACACCCACTAGACCTCCGCCAGTACCTACAATATATATATATATATATGTAGCAAGCCTGAGGCCGCCACCCGTGGGTTTCCCCCCCCAGCACCAAGGATCCGCCAGACCGCAAGAGGGTTGGTTCCACGACATATTTATTGGCACACATACGACACCGAGCAGACCGCAAAACACGTGCCTCTGCTCACCTCTCTCCCTCCACTCTCGAGTGGGAGCTTTTATAAGAGTGGCCTCGGCTGCTGAGTGATTGACAATCACCAGCAGCCGAGGCCAAATCAGACACAGCTGCCACACTCCCCACCACTCGATTTAGGCCGGGGCTCCATCCGGCCTAGCCTACTCCCCCTCCCCCCCCCATGAGAGCTTGGGCGGAGGAGGGCCTCTGGGGGACCGGGCTCAGGACGTGGGGGCTCTGGGGTCGACTGGGACGGGGGGACGGGGAGCTGAAGCCAGCCGAGATGGGGACGGGGCAGGGGTAACTGGCGCCGCCGACGGGCCCCGGGGATCAGGGGTTGGTAGCGGCGTCGGGTCCCGGGGAACCAGGGTCGGCCTTCCGCCGACGGGTCCCGGGGAACATGGGTCGTCGGCAGCTCAGACGGCTCCTGGACCTCGGAGGTTGGCAGCTCCGACGGCTCCTGGACCTCGGGGGTCGGCAGCTCCGACGGGTCCTGGGGTTCTGGGGTCGGCAGCTCCGACGGCTCCTGGACCTCGGGGGTCGGCAGCTCCGACGGGTCCTGGGGTTCTGGGGTCGGCAGCTCCGACGGGTCCTGGGGTTCTGGGGTCGGCAGCTCCGACGGGTCCTGGGGCTCTGGGGTCGGCAGCTCCGACGGGTCCTGGGGCTCTGGGGTCGGCCGCTCCGACGGGTCCTGGGGCTCTGGGGTCGGCAGCTCCGATGGGTCCTGGACCTCTGGGGTCGGCAGCTCCGATGGGTCCTGGACCTCGGGGTTCGGCAGCTCCGCCGGGTCCTGGGGCTCTGGAGTCGGCCGCTCCGCCGGGTCCTGGGGCTCTGGAGTCGGCCGCTCCGCCGGGTCCTGGGGCTCTGGAGTCGGCAGCTCCGACTGGTCCCGGACCTCGGGGGTCGGCAGCTCCGACGGCTCCCGGGGCTCGGGGGTCGGCGGCGGCGACGGGTCACGGGAGTCTGCCACAGCGCCGGCGGGTTTCGGAGGGTTCCGAGGAACAGGCGGCTCTCCTCCGGCTGTGCCCGCCCCATCTCCTCTATCCGGGCCAGTATCTGGCCCAAGCTGCTCATCAGCTCTCCCTCCTGGTCTGGCTCCCTCCCTTGCAGGCACTGGGTCCTCAGGGGCCCCACGTTGGGCTCCAATGTAGCAAGCCTGAGGCCGCCACCCGTGGGTTTCCCCCCCCAGCACCAAGGATCCGCCAGACCGCAAGAGGGTTGGTTCCACGACATATTTATTGGCACACACACGACACCGAGCAGACCGCAAAACACGTGCCTCTGCTCACCTCTCTCCCTCCACTCTCGAGTGGGAGCTTTTATAAGAGTGGCCTCGGCTGCTGAGTGATTGACAATCACCAGCACCCGAGGCCAAATCAGACACAGCTGCCACAATATATTGTAGATATATTTTATATATATATATATTATAATATATATAATATTGTAGATATATTATATATATTTATATTGAAGATATATAAAATATATATATATATATATTATTATATATATATAATATTGTAAATATATATATATATATAATATTGTAGATATATTATATATATATATATATATATGTATATATATATAATATCTACAATAATATATCACCCTCGGTGGGTTAATACAGAATCAGCTCCAGCAATGTTCTGCAACTCTGTCCACATGTGTGCTAACTCCACCTGATGGCCCACTTGAGAACCATCGCTGTTAGGACCCCGGTGTATTATGGGCTCTTACTTTACTTCGAGTGCATCAATAAAGATTATTTCTTTCCTGCAGCAATCGTAAATGCCGGCTTCTGGAGTCCCGGTGAGCATATTCCACTTCAGGAGGTGAGGCGGTTTATTTGTTGTTGTTGTTGTTGCCGCCGTTCATTAGTACTTTATGGACTCCGGCGTGGCGCCTCGTAAGTCGACACTAATGTTCATATTCACAATGAGTCGGGTCTTTAATTCTAAAGATCCGATCTGCCCTTTCTGCATATTTAAATATGTATAAAGCCAGTCAGTCTTTTTTTCATTTTTTTCATCTACCATTCATCACCAAGTTGCCTGTTCGCAGGAAGCCGCGACCATATATGGCAGAGAGGTCGATTTGATTCTCTGGAATGATGCAGTGCTGCTGGGGAGGAAGCCCATTACTCGGCCCGCCAAAAAAAACGAAGCTGCAACCCCAAAAAAAACAGCAAAGCGTCAAATATCTCGAGTTCTGATGTGAAATCCCGCCGGCGACAGCCACCAATCGGCGGCGGCGGTCTGTGAACACTCGACACGCGAACGCGCCGGTGTTGAGTCGTCGCGTGGCTCCAATTGTGCGAGAAGGAATCAAAAACTTTTCCCCCTCCTCTGTTTGGTTTTTATTTATCTGTTTTCTGACAGCTTTCGGTGCAACGAATACACTTCAGTCATCTGTTGCCATGGCAACTGCTGCCAGCATGAGGTGTAGTCAAGAGTCTGTTAAAGGGCCAGCGCGCAGAGAAAGAGATAGAGATGGAAGAGAGATGTTTGTTTTTTAATGTGATTAGTCTTACAACAAATATAAAGAATATCTCCTTTAATGCTCCTCTGAAGCATTACAACAAAGCTAGTTACGGGGTGCATTATATAACTACATGTTTACGTATCAATGTGTATATATTACTGGCTCTTTGAGCTCTTTGAGTTTTGTATTTTAGAAGCCTGAAAAAGAAGGTCCATGAAGGTGAAAATATTTTTTGGGACAGTCGATAACAAAGTGGTTCTCAAAAGGGGGTGCGTGTACCCCTGGGGGTACATGAAAGCACTCCAGGGGGTACATGAGATTTGTAAAAAAAATAAACAATTTAAAATTAGCATCCATTAAAAAAACCATTTAAAAATAGAATATAAGTGTGTAAATTCATAAACAGAATTGTATATATTTTTCTTTTTTTAATGTATTTATTTTGATTTGATAAATTAACAAGACAGGACTTTAAGGATACAATACAAAGGCAAAGGAGAAATAAAAGGTAAAGAATAACAACAAATAGATAAAAACTAATTTGAAAAACCACAGAAAATAACACATTCGCACATCACCAGTCTGACATAAGTACATCTTTAAGGTTGCATCATCATATCAAGTCAGCATCGGCACCAGTGTTTTTAATCTGGGAGGGCAAAGTCCACCCCAGAGGGGTCCACCATGTCTAAGACCGGTTTCAGAACTGTATATATTCTATATTAAATCAGACACTGATGGCACAGCGCTGTGTATTTAAACAAAAATGTCTAGTTAGGGGGTACTTGGCTGAAAAAAATATTTCCCAAGGATTACATCACAAAAAAAAGGCTGAGAACCACTGACAGAGACGATAGTTTGATATCATACACAGAGGATTGACGAGGACGGGTCCCACAGAGACTCACTCGATGATGGTGATGACGATGATTATGATGATGATGATGGCGACACAAGGCTGGAAAACAAAAGTGCTTCAGCATAAAAAAAGGCGACAAAAACAAAACAAAAGGAGGCTAAAAACTCGAGGCTTTATGCAAATGACGAAACAAAAGCGTGTTTTCACACACGCACGACTGATTGTGTCGCCCCGCCGGGAAAATAGAAAACAAAAAGGCCTTTTGGCATCTCATCTGAAATGTAATCTACACTCCAGTGTGGTTTTTTTGGAGAGGGGGGGGGGGGCACTCTGTCTCCGTGTGAAGGTGAGCCCGATCACTGCTTCACAGAGGATGATTCCTCCTCACGCGGCGATGAGTCGTATCACGAAGCGAAAAGAGAGACGGCAACGCGCTTCGGTTCAAATAACCACAACAACCTTTTTTGAACCAGCATCCGCACTCGTGTTTTGTAAGCGATGACATTACCTTTTGTTTTTGTAAACCAACCAGCTATTGTGTTTTCTATTATTCCTGCAAGGTACTCGAACGCAAAAAAAAATCTATTTCCCAAAAGGATAAGCGCCTCGTAAAATGGCCTCCGGTGACCTTGTTTCAAAATCCTTATTTTAATGTCCTTTTAATAACTTATCAATATGTAATAAAGCTTTGTAAAATGTTCATTAACACTACGCTGGGTTAATACGACGATATAAAACAGTTATAAGCACTTATGAGAAACTTGTTGACTGTAGAAAGTATACATTAAATGTGTGTTTTTGTGTTTCATTCCTAAAACGTATTTATATGTAATTATTTATTTACATTTTATAAATCTTGGCAATATGTAATACTCATTCCGGACAGGGAGCTCTATATTGTAGTTGCAATAAGTATCGCTTAATAATAGCTAGTTAGTAAATGCATATTAAAGTAGTTATTCCTTCCTTCCTTCGTTTATCATCACAATGAGTCAGGTCTTTAATTCTAAAGAGCCGATCTGCCCTTTACTTCCTTCCCTCTTTCCTTCCTTCCTTCCTTCCTTCCTTTCTTCCTTCCTTCCTTCCTTCCTTCCTTCCTTCCTTCCTTCCTTCCTTTATCATCACAATGAGTCAGGTATTGAATTCTAAAGATCCGATCTGCCCTTTACTTCCTTCCCTCTTTCCTTCCTTCCTTCCTTCCTTCCTTTATCATCACAATGAGTCAGGTCTTTAATTCTAAAGATCCGATCTGCCCTTTACTTCCTTCCCTCATTCCTTCCTTCCTTCCTTCTTTCTTTCCTTCCTTCCTTCCTTCCTTCTTTCTTTCCTTCCTTTCTTCCTTCCTTTATCATCACAATGAGTCAGGTCTTTAATTCTAAAGATCTGCCCTTTACTTCCTTCCCTCTTTCCTTCCTTCCTTCCTTCCTTCCTTCCTTTATCATCACAATGAGTCAGGTCTTTAATTCTAAGATCTTCCCTTTCCTTCCTTCCTTCAGTCCACACTGGACCATCCTTTATGAAAGTAAAGTAAATGTAATAATGGGACCTGGATGCACTGGAAACTTTTTCTCAGGAAACATATCTGGAATGTCTTGCATCCCTCTGCACTCATCATTCCATCAGTCCCAGGATTATGGACGTCACCAGTAATTGTCATAAGGAGAGCAAAAACTATTGACTGAGGCAGTTCCAGTCATCAGTCATGAAACGGCAAATTAGATACTTTCATCTCCCCTATGACTAATTTGACATGGACTATATTTGTTGTCCAATATGTTGGCTATATGGACGTGACTACTCAGAAATTACCTCTTTCTTGCACAATAACTTGACTTTCAACCCGAGACATCTTTCCGGAGTCGATACTAATGCGTATTTCATCATATTGTAGACCTCGGAGCGAAGTCCGGACGCTCCAGGTTGTCGTAAAAGTCGACTAAAAACACTCGAGAGCTTGTGCAAGTCTTCACGAGCGCAGGAGGAGGTGTTACACCGGCCCGCCTGAGGGGGGCCGAGAGGTCCGGAAGCTAAATGACCGCCGAGGGAGAGCCTGAGTCACGACCACGTCGGTGACGAAGAGAGTGAAGAGGAAGGTGAAGATGGAGGGGCTGCTGTTGGCATGGGCGGCGGCGTGCGGCGACATTCACCTTCCCCATTAATGAACCGCCGGAGGGACTTCGCATGGCCGCCGGGGAGAGAGCGGGGAGGAGGAGGGCGAGGGTGGAGGAGGGAAGTTGTGTGTACAGGGACACGGGGGGGGAGAGATTCTATCCGGCCTCGACACTTTTCCTCCCCTCATTGCCGGTTCAATCAGTAACGCACATTAGGAGTAAATCGAGTGGATAGAAGATGCAGCTGCTTTCAGCCTCGCCGGGGTCAGGCGACGCCGGGAGGACGGTGATGGGGCGGCTGCGTTTTTCTATCTTCGATTGCAATAAAACAAGCGCTTTCTTTTCACGCTCTGCCCAATACGATGTGGACTTCACACCCTCTGTCAGTCGAGAGCGCGGCCTGTTCACCTGAGAAATGACGGAGGCGCTTCACAGAGTTGCCACGGGAAATAATGGAAGTCGTGGGGAAAAATGAGTGTCTTCAAAAGGAAGATATAGACGCGAGCAAATACGTGACCGGTGCAGGAGACACTCGAATGCGTCACCTTGAAGCGGACCGATTCGAAAGAAGAAAGAGAAAAGGCAAACATGCGACTTGTCCTCAAGGTCTCACGGCCGTGCCGTAACAGCTCCATGGCGGATGTGTCATCGAGATAACAAGTGCACATTACATTTAGGACCGTGTGCACGACCAAACTTAAAGGCTAAATGTCTTTTTTGTTTGTTAAGTGGGGGACATAGTGTGGTTTATGGAGTCTGCAGAGTCCGCTGAAGGAAGGATGAGAGAGTGAGAGACGGACAAAGGGCGCCCTCACGTGGTCACATTGCTTCATTGCAGTTGCAGTTACAACATGGACTCTCCCAGTAACACAACATGCAGCAGCTCCGATGCTAAGATGCTACACGCGGTCAAGGCTAAGGGCGTCGGTCTCTTAAACACGGCAGCGCAACATTAATTTAGTAATGCAAAAGGTTTTTAAGCTACATTGTGCCACAATTATTAACCGAACTACCGTTAGCTAACCTTATTAGTCACAGTCGTAGCATGGGTTTTAGCGAGCTAACTGGATAGCGTCGCAGCTGACAGTGATTAACAGCTAGCTAACGGTTTTATTAACGGTTGAGTACACAGCTAAATGAATGGGGGTCGGTTCATGCAACGCTTCCCCTAAAGTTACTAAAAAGAGCTTTTAACTTGTTATGAAACGGCCTCTATTTAATTCTGGTGATTTTATAAGACCTAAACAAACAAGACCATCAGTGATTGGCTGATGTCTATATTGTAATTCTTAAAGGAACAGTGTACAGGTTTTAGTGGATTCCCACTGTAGTAGCTTTAAAAATGACAATTAATTCCTTTTTTGATGTTCATCTCTGGCCTGGCTTACTTAGTTAGAAAGATATTTATATTAAGTTATATATCTGAAGTAACACAAATAAAACATCTCAGGGGTACATATTGTACTTTTTGCTCTTCTAAGTATCAGAGGTAAATATTGTACTTTATACTGTACTACATCACATCGGTACATATAAAAGCTCAAGTTATGACTGAATGAAAGCAGAATCAATACTTTGGCTTTGGTGTGTGCAGTTTAATGTTTTATTGCATTTTAGATTGTGTCATACAATATATATATATATATATATTAGTGCTGTGAAAAATAACGCGTTAACTCAGTTAATCCAATTACAGGTTTAACTAGTTATTATTTTTTAACGCATTTAACGCATGCGCAGAATGAGCTTCCAATCCGTCTGTTGTTGGTCGTTGGGACGAAAAAAAAGTAACTTGCAAAATGAGCTTCCAATACACCACTTCAATCTGAACTCTGTCCGCTCTCATGCAGACGGTCTGTTCATCGGTAATGATCCTTCCGCAGGTTCACCTACGGAAACCTTGTTACGACTTCTACTTCCTGTAGATCAGGGTCTCAACACGTCGATCGCGACCTGCCAGTCGATCGCGGCGTAGTGTTGGTAGATCGCATGACATTAAAAAGATTGGCCCGCCCCCTGACATGTTCTCTATAGCACGTCTTTGTTCTTTTATTAAACTAAACGTCTGTTGTTGATCGTATCTCCACAGCAGCATGTCATCTCTGTCTCTTCGCGTTGCGTTAACACTTATCGATCTCCGTCTGGCGCGCCATAGAGCTCCGTGCGCGCGCATCGGGACCGAGCAAAAAAAAGTCACTTGTCAATCTGTCCACCTTTAGATTGTATCATGGTGGAGTTAATGGTTGACAAACAAGAGAAAAATGCTCTGTTTAACCCTAACCCTGTTACCTTTACATTTACTAACATATTTTACCCTCGGGGTCAATTTGACCCCAGCAATTAAAACCTCCAGAAAATTATTAGAATTAATATTGTTTCCCAAGTTTAAGTGTGAGGTACTTTATGTTTGTTTGTTGACTACCTAAATAGCCCTTTAAATAAATAAAAAAGTTGATATTTCTGATATGTTTGACACAGTGAAAAACAGCCTGGGGTCAAATTGACCCCAAAGAACACCAACATTAAACATTGAATGGGGTCAAATTGACCCGAAAGGCAACAGGAGGGTTAAACATTCTGTTTAGGATGAAGATGTATTAATGTTCCATATGGAAGAAAACTGCTAAATAACTGCTGAGTTGCAGCACCATTGTATAGAAGAATGTATAAATGTATATATCCGTCTTTTGTCATAAATCTCTATGTTCTCACAAAATATACCGAGAATATCGGTAATATGTGATTAATCATGATTAATCCACAAAAACCTGTGATTAACCCGATTACAAATTTTAATCGTTTCACAGCCCTAATATATATATATAATTTAAATGTATTTGAGAGTTGTCAAACCCATCTCTAGTTTTCAGCCTGCAAACTTCCACCACCGGATGGCAGTGTCGTTTTTGCCTTTTCTGTTTGTAACAGGAAAACTAATGTGCAGTAGGACAAACTGAGCTCCACACCTGCCTGGTGGAGATGCTCTCTCTCTCTCTCTCTCTCTCTCTCTCTCTCTCTCTCTCTCTCTCTCTCAGATACAAGTCAGACCTGAGGGCGCTCCAGAGCTCCCGGCATGCTGTACTCATTTGTATGGCTCGTCAGCGCTGATCCAAACCATATGAGGGGCTGAGTGGATCTGCAGAGACCCCGGTGAAGAGACAGGGCCACCCACAGCCATCCTCTCGCTGCTCTCTTTTGGTCTTCCCTCCCCATCCGAAGGTCAGGCGGCATTCCTTCGGTGCTCTGGGGATCTGCGTCTGAAGAAGAAGGCAACATCATTCACAAAGACACTGACACTACAACATATGCTGCCTTCATTTCTCCTCCCGCGTAGATGAAAGGGGAACATTAAAACCTGGCGACAGACAGATGGGCAGACTCTCATGACTTTGGCATCTCGTACCTCTGGGTGCCGGGAGGTGAACGAGTGCAGGAGGAGAGAGGAGAGAGGAGAGGAGAGGAGCAGATGTTCTTATCAAACATGATGCTGAGGCAGATGATAGCCTCTGGTTATCTGAGTGTGTTTTTTTTAAAGAGCTCACTGTGTCTATGTTCACAATATTCCACAGTTCTTGATAAGCTCTGTTGTTGTTGTGTTTATTGAACTTGATGTATTGCTCAAGGGCAGACCACCTTCACCCCGCCCCCCTCTCTCCCCCTCCATCTCTCAGTATTATTGTAACCGCAGCTGTCGAGGGAAATATCAGCTTTAAAGAACCCAGACAGTCATTTAAACCAGGCAGACGACGTTATCTATCCAAGGACTGTCGCTGCGGATTATTGTTATTTTTCTTCTTCTTTGTATTCATTTTAAGCACAATAGGAACCCGAAGTTTGAGTCTGCAAAGAGACTCAAAAAGATTATTGTTTGGAGCCCGATAATGAAGATAATGAAATAAGAAGGGCCACGTTTCCCTCCAGAACCGACACAGAGCAGCTTTATAGACGGAAAACGACCTCCGCTCACACAGTATATATGTAATATGTAAGCGTTATGAATACCTCTGAGTTGTGCCACATTAAAGAGACAAAACAGAGCAAAATATCCACTACTTTAAGTCACATTCAGAGGTTGTTATACAATAAAGTGCTTTCCCAGATTCCTGAACAGCTAATTCAATAAGTCAACTCAATAATGTATGAAAGGGAAAAAAGTTGAATACTGAAAAGAAAAAAATATATCTAATCTAAACTCCACTCGCACTCCCTTTTTTTCTCGGCCCTAATTATCCCCTTAATGAGTTTAATGCGGTGTGAAAACGCTCAGTGAGGTCATGTAAGTGCCCGGCGTCTGGAGCTGGAGGGCATGGATCATTTCCCGACTCTGGAAATTGAGTCAGAGTCAAACTGTGTCCTGCCCCGGCTTATGACTGGCTGAGAGCATCGCCCATCCCAGCAGCATAATTCCATCTGGGCTAAATATTTATACAGAGGGGGGAACGACATCACTTATCCACAACACATTCATTCACTTAAGAGGCAGCGCTCCGTCCACAGTGGAGCCAGAGTCACCGGAGGAACACCACGCTGCTCCTTGCTGATATTTGCAGAGAGAGAGAGAGGAACGTTTTTCAGAGTAAAAAGAAACAAACAACAAACTAGAGTTCACGATGATCTGTCTCGTCCCTGTTTTTGGGCTGATTCTCACTTTGTATCAGATCGGAAAGAATCCTGCTAGCGGTGAGTGGACTTTTTTTATATTCATATTTTGAAAAAGTAGCATAATGAATATTCTTGCATTTATCATAATAATGAGGTACTTTTTTTGTACTTTTATTTGCTTTTTGAAAGAAGAAAAAACCACTACAGTACAGGTGTTATCTAGTCTTTGTGTGTGTATACCTATAAAGGAATAAATGCACAATATTAAAGGCTATGTATTATCATTTTTAAGCTCATTTACTGGACGTTAACAAAAAGACATCCATTTGAAAGTAACTGAATGATAATCGTGCACTTTTTACGTGTTTGTACACGAGCGTCTCAACTTGTTGTCTCTCCAGCTGGGATGTGCTGGCTGCAGCAGAGTCAAAACCAAAGGTGCGACATGGTGCTGATGAGAGGGGTGACCCGGGAGGAGTGCTGTGCCGGCGGCCGCCTGGACACAGCGTGGTCCAACAGCAGCCTGCCCATGAATGAGGTCAGCCTGCTGGGCTTCCTGGGAATCGTCTCCTGTAAACCCTGCAAAGGTAAACAAACAGACCTTTTGAAAAAACAAAGAAGGGAAAAAAAGAAACTTAATTGGTTGAATCTGCCAAGTAGAAGTCATAAATCACTCGCGCTTTGCTTTGGTTCATCACCGCTGTGGGACACGGCGTGAGTCATCGCGTGTAACCCGAAAGGTAAATGCTGTCATAAACCGCCCGAAAAAACCCACGTTTTAAATTCTTCACGGTCACATTGTGAGTAAACACTCCGCCGGCCAATGCAGAGAAGTGATCACCGTCCACAGTGTGCGGGGTGGACGTCGTGTTCCGGCTCGGGAGAGAAAAGAACAGTAACACGTGACCCGCCGCTCGCTATGCCTCCTCTAGACACCTGCGAGGGCGCGCGCTGCAGCCCCGGGAAGGTGTGCAGAATGAAGGCGGGGCGGCCCCAGTGCGTGTGCTCCCCGGACTGCGCTCACATCACCCGGAAGCACGCGGTGTGCGGCAGCGACGGGAGGTCGTACAAGGACGAGTGCTCCCTGCTGACGGCGCGGTGCATGGGCCACCCGGACCTGGAGGTCATGTACCAAGGAGAGTGCAAAAGTAAGGGCGCGTGATGGTGGTTCTGGTTCTGGATGACCCACAAAATATATATACATGCATGTATCTGTATAAATATATATATATATATATATATATATATATATATATATATATATATATTTACATATATATAATATATATATTTACATATATATATAAATATATTTACATATATATATATATTTACATATATATAAATATATATATAAATATATTTACATATATATAAATATATTTACATATATACATACATATATATATATTTATACATATATATATATTGACATATATATATACATATATATATATATACACATATATATTTATATATATTTATACATATATATATATATGCATACATATATATACACATATATATTTATGTATCTGTCCTTGTGTATCTTCAGGGACACTCAGTCATCGTCGTGGATGCTCGTCTCCATGTTGCCTGTCAATCACTTCATGCTCCTACGCATTAAATTCATTCTTCTTCTTCTTCTTCTTCTTCTTCTTCTTCTTCTTCTTCTTCTTCTTCTTCTTCTTCCGCAGAGTCCTGCTCCAACGTGGTGTGTCCCGGCGCGCACACCTGCGTGACCGACCAGACCAACAGCGCCCACTGCGTCATGTGCCGCGCGGCGCCGTGTCCGATCCCCATGCCGTCCGAGCAGCCGCTGTGCGGCAACGACAGCGTCACGTACCCGAGCGCCTGCCACCTCCGCCGGGCCACCTGCTTCCTCGGCCGCTCCATAGGAGTCCGCCACTTCAGCCACTGCAACAGTAAGGCCCCCAAAAAATAACCGTCATTGTTGCCTTCTTCTAGTACGTTTTTTGTCTTGCACCCTGACTCTCTCTCTTTCTGGTTCGCAGATCCTCCTCGGAAAGCTCAGCACTTCGATGGCAGCGAGGAAAACGCGGTCTAGGGGGGATTCTCCCGACGTCGGCCTTTTTTAAAGTCGGATCGACAAACATTCCCACGTGCCACGCCGCTAGCTTCCCACGATGACCCTGTTTTTATTTTGACAATCACTCCCCCACCTCCGTTGGAAGACATGCAAAAGTGTAAAAAGAGTGAAAAAAGCGTTAATCTCGTGTTAGTTTGCGAAACAGAGGCAGATTAACGTGTGTGTGTGTGTGTGTATGTCGAGGCATCTCATTGGCTGTGGGAGAAGTGTGCATATTGTAAATAGAATACCGCTGCTATTTATTGGAGAAGGTATCAAACTCTATTTATGTTTTTACCCTAGTAACACATCCATATATACCCTCGGGAAAGCTGATGCATACAAATTTATTTATTGCTAGTTTTGTTGTTGTTGTTGTTGTTTATTGTGCATGTACATTAGCGGCCACCAGCATGTGGCATTTTACAGCTGTTTTTCATTTTTCACTTTTTACCCACAAACAAACACCCCCTCCTCCTCCTCCTCCTACCGCAGAGCTGACGTAAAGTGTCGCTTTTGGAAAAGCTGATCCCACTTTATATTCCGCCGACGTGGTTTCAGTTCACCGCGAACAAGAACAGGAATGGCTACAGTTGTCTGTTGTCTGGAGTTGAGGATGGCTGAGCCTAAACAACCCCCCCCCCCACCCCCACGCCGGTCACAGTAATGATCCAATTAAAGCTTCAGACTCAAAGCAGATGTCTTCATCTACATGATGGAACCTCTCCATGACTCTCCTGTAAATAACAGTCTCACGTGCACCTCACCTGTGCACCTACTGTGAAATTTAAATGACAAATGCATTAACATATTTTTGTATTTTTGTACTGCCATTTCTAAAACAAACATAAAGTTTAATAACTGTCACACCGTGTCCTCTCTCTCTCTCTCTTTTATTTATACTTCCTGCTTTGCAACCTGCTTCCCATGCACCTCAACATATCCTCTGCATTGTGTGTGTTATTAAAAAAACATTATTTTTTTAATAAATCGCCTTAATCAGAGCCAGTTTCGGTCAAATGAGATCATGCCTCTGCAGGGGCGTTTGTCTGATCCAAAGAATGGGGGGGTGGGGGGCTAAGCCCCAAGGGGAGCATTCTTTGGGGGGGGGGGGGCCCCGGATATCCGATTTTTGTAGACAGAATTTCAGCGTCATAGTGATATTTAATGTTCATTTTGACCCTGTCGCTGAGATAAAGATGAACTAGTTCAGGGTCCAATATCCCCTCGGTCAGACCTCCTCTCCCGTGCGTGCCGTGGCCCGAGTCGCCTCATGTGAGGGCCGAGAATCAAAGCCAGGCCGGGCGGCTCTCCTCGGGGATCTCCTTCCCGCTCCGGGGTCAGGGGGACGGAGGAGGGCGAAGGAATGAAGGCGTCGCGGCGCTGAGGCCCGGGTACTGACTCACGTCGCCGTGGGGTGCGCCTCCCTTGTTTTTCTGCCTCTTCCCTTCCCTGAATGCTGCGGCTCCGCCGTGCAGCAGCAGCATCTGGTTCGACTTTAGGGAGATGTTTATGTTCCCATCCGAGTCCCCTTTTATTACACCGGGAATGGACTTAAGATGTTTTGTTTGTTCGAACGGGGCAAATACCGAATGCCACCGAGGGGCTGCTGCTGTGCAGAACACACACAAAACGCCTCTTTCGGAAACTTATTTATTCATGTTTGTGTGTTAAAATGACATATGATCAGATCAAAGAATCAACATTCAACAACGATAAATAAGATGTCGGCTGCCTCCTGTCCGACGAGTTTCTTTTCTCATCTATGGGATTAATACATCAGGCTTTTAACTGCCTAATTTACACCTCGTAAGAGGCGGATGTGGACCATATAGGCCCCATTATTCCCACACCTTCATGAGTGCCAGCCATCTATAAATTCTTCTGCGACCCACACAATCAACCCACCAACTCGCCATAGTTTAAAAAGTGGCCCCACACAGGAATTTACAGCAAACACCCTCCAAAATAAAAGCTTTTGCTGCACAACATGTCTGTGACCTCTCTTATACGGGAAAATACACACGGTAAAGTTTTGATGTCAAAACCTTAAGGCCAATCCCGGTTGCTGTTGTCATTATGACTGTGTTGTTACACACCGGTGTCGGATGTGATGCGCCTGTGTGACACCGGCGGCGGTGATGACGTAACCACAGAGTCAACCCGTGAGCCGTCCTGATAACACTTCACAGGAGACCGCAGGAATCCTCTGCCCGCTATGCGACATATTTTGTTTCTTTCTCTCTCCACATGTTATGGTCAGCGTGGTTTGCGGTGGGGGCCCATTGGGGGGGGGGGGTCGGCCTCACGTCCAGCCTCTCCTATGTCTGTGTGATTATGGGTGCATCTCACCTGTTGTGAGCATGGGATCCGTCACACACACACATGACATCACGCGACCTCTGTCTGACTTGTTGATATCCCCACGAACACACACGCGACGCGACGCCCACGCCGACCGACCTCTCGGGGATGCGTAATCCTCCTCCTCCGATGGATATGACGAGCTTCTCTCTCAACGACGTCCACATGGCGCCCTTTCCCGCCAAGGTTTGCCGTAATGCTTCCAGTAAGTCGACGGGCCCACGTTTAAATAGAAAACATGATGTTGTGATGGGACCGGGCGCTGCGGAGCGGTGTGTTTTTGTTGCTGTGGCGGAGACCACCCACTCTGCACTCAAAGAAATGACTCATTGGATGAACTCAATTAAATTGTTGGCAGGTTTTCCATCCAATAATTATATGCAACTCCAACTCAAATTTAGCACATCAGTGCAATAAAATGTAATTAAGTTAGTCCAACTCATTTGTATCAAATACATCTCAAATAAAATAACGATATTCATTAAATTAAATTAATTTGTGTTTGTCCAACTCAAAATATAAACTAACTAACTAACAAAATATGCAAAAACCACACAGAAGGACCGCCCTGACTGGGAATTGAACCCACAGACCTCTGGCTGTGAGGCGACAGTGCTAGCCACTACACCACCGTACAGCCATGAAAATGTCTTCACCTCATGTAAACAACTCATTTTCAGCTGGCGCATGCGCAAAGGGTAGTCCTCAATGAAACACATTTATTTTGAGTTGATATGCACACCATCTAACCTAAATAAATCTAATAAATGAAAGTATTCATACATTTTGTGTTACACCCATTCAATATTAATATCTTCGTTTTGTAATTGATTTATTTAAATGTATCAAACAATATTTAAATGTGTCACCTCTAAGAAGGGCTTGAATCGTTTTTTTGAGTGTGTGGATCGCGCCACTGGATTGTAAACAGCTCGGTCCCACAGCTGAAAGTAATAGTTATCAGATCCATCACTCCATCACAATATATCGGCCTCAAACGGGGTTTCCTAGACGTTCTATGGATTTCTCGGAAACGATCTTTACGTTTTTTTATGATCTCACAAAGAGTAGTGTCATGTATGTTTTATTGATGCTTATCAAATCAGCCAAACGCTCATTTATTCACATTTTGTTAGGTTAAAATTACATTTTGGCACCCTCTATCTGTTATGACGAGGCTAATATGATGTCATTAGTTCATGCTTTAAGGACACTGCTCTTAAAACCCCAAACTAGTGGTTCCGTTGTTCAGAGAAACCTTTCAACCACGTGTACTATCGCCCCTCCACACAGGTTTAGTGGAAACGAGCAGTGTGTGTCAGGGATCTGGTCGGGATCAGCTCACATACAACAAATCAGCCGAGTTAGGAAGTTGTGCGGATGCTAATTGTCCCCAATTATTGTCGGAGGAATTGTCTCACTTCCTCGGCGTGACCTCTGGGACGGCCTTCTCATCTGGCTGAGTGTGTGTGTGGTCCGTGTGTGCCATATGTCCAGACGGGAGGGAAATGCACCGGGAATGTAGCAAAGTCTGCAGCAAGGCTATACGTGTTGTAATGTGTGATTAATGTGAGATTAATCTGTGGGATTAATTCACTTTCTTGTGGTTTTCATTAAACATGTATAGGTATACTGTGTGAGACCCCTCTCGGGTGTTTTTAAGGGTCCGAGAACACGTTTTAAATGGGACACATGTACTAGGAGAAGGTTGCCTCTCTTGCCGTGACACTGACAAGGTCATTGTATTAACTATGGTTTGACTTGTTGAAATATGAAACCACAAAAAGTAATCAAATAAGTGTGATAATTGCACTACACTTACTTCCTATACTCAAAATTAGTGAAATTGTGTAATTTCAGGCATAGAAAGTTACCCAGGCCATAATTTCACATCAGCTTTTCAGGGGGCTCTCTCATAGAAACAAGACAGAAACCCTTTATATATAATTATACACATATGTATATATATATACACATATATATATATATATATATACATATGTATATATATATATATATATATATATATATATATATACATATATATATATATATATGTATATATACACATATATATATATATATATATATAATGTATATATAAATGTATATATATATATACATATGTATATATATACACATATGTATATATATACACATATATATATACATATCTATATTTATATATTTTTATATATATATATATGTATATATACACATACATATACATATGTATATATATATATACATACATATACATATGTATATATACACATATATATATATACATATGTATATATATATGTATATACATATATATATGTATGTATAGGCCTTGGCCCAGATACCTGCTTGTTGTTTGCAATGGAACTTTGCTTGTTTATCATTCAGTCCCAAGGCCACAGCTAATTACACGATCTGTTAGGAGATCCTCTGCTTGTTGAAGTGTACCACTCACAAACACAGGAGGCCCATGTGGTATCTATTCTCCCCAGAATGCAGAGCTGCTCATCTTGTAAACACGCCGACGGTCAGTTTTAGATCAGAGGAGTAACTGCGCCCGCATGCATCTATTGTGTTATTAGCTCCGGTGTTGCCCGGCGTCGACTGTTTGCCGGCTACGAGTCATAGGCTACAACTGCGTGAGCAAAATATGTAAACATTCAACACACAGTGTACACGACAGTGGAAGAAGAACCCAAGTCATTTATTTCAGTAAAACTACTAATACCACACAGTGAAAATACAACACGAGGACAAGTCGTGCTTTTAACTGGTTGTGGAATCAAACTGATATCACTGTATGAACGACAGAATTAAGCAAGACTGTAATTGAGCAGATACCTCTTTAACAAATTTCCCCTTGGGGATTAATAAAGTATATATCTATCTATCTTCTAGATATTCTTAATGCTCGTCATCGGTGCCAATGGGTTATATGTTTAAGAAAAATTAGGTAAAATCATGCATGTTCAATAAAAACTCCTTGGGCTCAGATTCCAGCAAAGAGAGTAGACAATTGCAGAAAAGGGTAGATACTAAAGTTCAGTCCAAGTACATTGAATTTGTACTTTTACTGCAGTAACATTCCAGCTGATGCAGGCAACATATTCAAACAACACACGCTGGAAAACCACACACACACACCTACACACCTACACACACACACGCCATATCCTCACCCACACAAACAGACAGAATACCTGCCAAAGACAACGCTCAGGACATTCCAGACGAGAATATTCTCTCGTCTTCTTCTATTACACACACCTGGTACTTGTCTTTTGTTCACACTTGTCTAGCAGCCGCGGAATTTCGTGAAGAAATGTTATATGCGTTGTTTTATTAAATTGAGAACCTCCTGTGGAGGTGTGGTGGAGCTATGTCGGCTGGGCCGAACAGAGAACCCTCTGTCTCTCCAACATGATATCCTTCATGTGCTCAATGTCCTCGTGTTTTCTCAGACTGCATGCTGCATTGTGTAATGCTCAGTCACAATAAGCATAGGCTACAAGGGTCTTGCGGCATTGTGACATTTTGCTAATTAACTTTTTTGTAGGCCTATAGACCTTTTTAAACCTAGCAACAGGCACGTGCACAGACATTTTGGGGGGCAGGTGCTCAAACCCCAAAAAAGGGCACCCAATGCTAAAAAAAAATTCTGACAGAGTTGAAGCATTAGCAGCAATACACTGATGATGCAATACATCCTCGACCTGCGTTTCCTCTGGGCAGCATCAGACCACTAGCTTACATTTTCTTTATGAATAAAGATGAATTATTATATAGCAACAACAGTACAAGCGTTCTGATTGGCTAATGGGTCGTCATGCCAGCCATGTATTGCCCTCCTCGCTGGTCTGATACGGATCCATATTGCCCTCTGACGTCATTTTCAAAATGAGCGATATTGATAGACATCAACAGCCAAGAGCAGTGGTCCTCAAACTCCGGCCCGCAGGCCGGATACGGCCCGCCTCCACATTTGGCCCGGCCCTCTGAACAAGAGAGGCATTATAATTTTTTTTTCAGTCTGGCCACGCAAATCCGAGACTAGCCCCTGTTAAATAGAACGGAATAAGAATTCTCTCTCTCTCTTTTCTCTCTCTCCTCTCTCTTCTCTCTCCCTCTTTCTCTTTTCTCTCTCTCTCCTCTCTTCTCTCTTTCTCTCTCTCTCTTCTCTCTCTCCCTCTCTCTCTCTTTTCTCTCTCTCTCTTCTCTCTCTCTCTCTTCTCTCTCTCTTCTTTCTCTTCTCTCTCTCCCTCTCTCTATTCTCTAAACATAACTAACGTCAGGAAACGCCGCAGGGTTGCCAGGTCTGTGTGACAAAACCAGCCCAATGGCCAATTAAAACCAGCCCAAAAACCAGCCCAATATCAGAACTCAAAATATGCCCGTGCCAAACCATATACACTGCTTTTAAAGTCCATGTCCAGTACCGCTGCTAACCATGTTGGTGTCCTAAGCATAACTCCTTCATGATGGGGGGGGCAGGGGGGGCGCAAGTGACTTTTTTTCGTCAGGCGCCGGCATCGGAGCTCTGCGGCGCACGCGAGACGGGGATCGGAGTCGTGTTAACGCGACACGTAGAGACAGAATGACATGCTGCTGTAGAGACGACCAACAACAGACGGATTGGAAGCTCATTCTGCACATGCGTTAAATGCGTTAAAAAAATTTAAATAATTAATCCTGTAATTTAATCATAACGCGTTAACGCGTTATTTTTCACAGCACTAATATATATATATATATAGTTCTTTGAAATAAGTTTTTTTGAGAAATCATAGGTTAGGGCACTTATAAGCTAGATAGCTTCAGCCTCGACCCTTTCGGTCAGCCACTTTCTTCTTTTGTTGAATTCTGATTGTTGTATATTTTGCTGATCGAAATAAACTAAACTAAAATAAAATAAAATAAAATAAAATAAACTAAACTAAACTAAACTAAGGGGTTAAAAGGGCCCCATTTGTGAATCCCACAGAACCAAACCCCCCCCCGGGATGGGGTGTAGGAGTAATCACACGAGGTGATTCTCGCCAAACCGTCCCACCCCGTTGGGGAGGTAGGCGATTCATAATCATACTCGCCTATGAATCGCTCCTCCCGTGTAGGCGATTCTGAACCGCCTACCGCCCACCGCTCCTGTGAGATTCACAAATCCCTGCTGCTTTGCTGGAAATCACTTCTACTTACAGACTCTGGTCCGGGGCTCCGTGACGTCACTAGCACCAAAGCGCTTAGATGTCACGTGACAATGTTTCCATGGTGACGGACAAGGTCGCGGAGATCGAAGGCACTGCGCGGATGTGTCGGCGTGTACGTGCTGATCTGGAGTCAGTTTGGTAGGATTTGGGTATAAATAAATTATTTCATTTAAAATATGGATTTTTATTTAAAGATATTCATGTAATTTGCATGCAAAATAGGTCTACCCGAACCAGCGGACAAAAAATTCAACCCGCGGCAACAATTCAAAAGTAGCCCAATTCCGCGGGAAAACCGCGGACCTGGCAACACTGGCAGCGGAGCATGTCGGGGCGAAATTCTCACAATAACTCAAATAAATGCCCCGCCGGATGATAAAACACATTTGGGGGAACTTGATGACAGAGAGAGTAACTTTTATTCTTAAATACGGATGAATAAAAAAAATGTGTCTCCAGCAAAAAGGGCACTTTTTTCATCCAGGGCAAAGGGGCGGAGCTTGAGCACCACTAGGGGTCTATCTGTGCACGTGCCTGCCTAGCAACATACACATAAACATTATAAATGGGCTTATTTGAGTACTTCCTGTTGCGTTTGTTAATCCAGTAGCTGACAGGAAGTAAACTTAATGGCAACATAATGGCAAAGAGAATGATCTGCTAGCTAAAGGCTAATGTTAGCATGCTAACGGAATTACAAGGACAATGCTAACATGCTATTGTACTGTACAAATGTACTGTTAGCACATCTTAGTGTATTTCGTTAGCATGCTAACATGAGCTAATTAAGAACAGTTACACAGTACAGCAGCTGAGGCTGATGTGAAAGTCACAACACTAGTTCTTAAGGTATTTCGTAACAACCACAGTGCTAGCTTGGTTTAACCAGGCTTAGCACTGCACATTAGCGTGTGACAAGTCGGCATTGCTACGTTTTTATACTGTTAAAACTACAGTATTTTAAACTGATCGCACTGTGCACAATTGGGCCAGATGTAATCTTATAAAACACGTCAATACAAGCAGATCAAGTCAAACTCTGCTCAAGCACCGGCAGTGAGTGACCACAAACACTTCACGGCCACAAAGGCGGTCGAACCTCACTTGCTAATTGTACCCATGTGTTGCGTCTGGCAAAATCTATATTTTGTTAGCTGCCCAGCGATGTAACCCCAAACACACTCTGTTGGATCCCTGCTGAGATTCAAACATGTGTCCACACATGTTGAGGACACGTCAGGTTTTAAAGGCCGCTTTGTTCACCACTAATGTTGACTTTTACAGCCTTTTAGCTTTTTGACCAGAGATCGTATCGTGTGTGTGTGTGTGTGTGTGTGTGTGTGTGTGTGTGTGTGTGTGTGTGATGCACGGTGTGTCTGGAGGGAGAGAGAGTCTTCGATGGGTGGGACTGAAAACAAGTGACGCATGACTAAGAGGCCCAGGAAGTTCCAGCAGGCGGCTGTTATTGCTGAGTGTGTAAGTGTGTGTAAGTGTGTGTGGGTGTGTGTGGGTGTGCCTTTGTGTATATTTGTGTGTGTGCCGGAGTGTGACTCGGGGGCCCAGAGGGACCGTGTGGGGCAATCCCGGCCCGAGTGTCTGGAAAAACACTGTGGGGTGACAAAAGCAGCAGTGTCTCTTGCAGCATATCTGGCTGCAAAACTTCTTTTTTTTGCCTCTGATGAAAAGAAATGAAATAAGTAGACAGAGAAAACAACACACCTTGTCTGCACGTACTTGCATGTGTAGACACAAAAGCACCTTAATTACAGCGGCAGCAAGAAGTCTAATGAGTGACTTCCACCCCTTGCAGTGTTTTACAGCACATGTTTCAATCCGCATCACATGCAAGAACACATCTAAATCATACTTAATTGGAAAATTATTCATAATAAAACTAAATAACTCTTCTAAATAAGTATTTTATTCCAAATCCAGATCAGAAGAGATGTTGAACTACGGGATGTGGAAGGTCGCAGAGTTGTTTTCTGCTGCTCTCAGGACCGGTCGCTCACCCAAAGTCACTCACTCCCCAGATTGCGTTGCTACAATGAGCATTGGACTGGGTTGGCGGTGACAAACTGGGCGCAGAGAGACAATAGCTTACCTCAGCCAGGCAGACATAGCAAACCTCGGTGATATCAGACCCTCCCTAATCTCAGCCCATGGGACAGTTGTGTCTTTCCTGCTCCCACATGGCCAGATCAGACACAATGCTGGCCGAGCGAGGACATCAGGACCTAACTAGGTTACATGATGAGATTTGCTCTGAGGAAACATCCAGTTTTATTATATCTAATTATGTCTATGTTATGCATGCTCAGCTGGGAAATTAGACCATTGGGTCACTTAAAGTTTGCAGTTATTTCACGGTTATTTCATTAGAGCATGTGGCAAACAGGATTGTTCTGCATGATAATGAACACCATTCTGGGCTGCTCTCCTAAGGAGCATAAGATTGGACATTTGTCAATCCAAAATCAGGCCAGACGGTTTGAGAGACGTGATTGGCTGATGGGAGGTCGTACGGGAACTCCTACTTACTCTCAACATGTGTTGCCAAGCACCAGAGATACTGACGTGTTTATGGTCGTGAATCTGCAGTTGTGGTAATTGCATTAAGGATACCTGTGGGGAAAAAAAATCATATTGAGGACATTTTAATATACAACATCAAAAATAAACACAGACCTGAAAAAAACACAGAACATCAATCCCGTTTTCCTCCAGCTCTTATGAAACCCAATGATCTCTGAGTCCTTCACTGCTATCTCAGGGCCGCCAGATTAGCCGCCAGCAATAACTTGGCTGTGTTCACTCAAGAGAATCTCTTTCCCATGTGAATAGCTATTAATTTACTGTTTGATGTCTCAGATTTGACACTGAATAAAGTGGTTCCAACAACTACTGTCAAATATTCAAGGACAACTCACAAATCCACCTTAGACGAGATGCACGGCTCATAACCAGATGCTACTTTTAGACGCTTGAAGTATGTCTGTTGGGCTCAAGAGATGGCTGACAGGAATCCAGTGGAAAAGTTAAATGTGTCAAAAATAAATCCAAAATTGTGCCAGATTGTAAAAAACACATCTCTGCTTCATATGTGAAGAGGGAGAGCTGGCGGCCCTGAACCTGCAGGGATAAGACACAAGCTCAGTGGTGAATCACTATACAGCTTTTGTTAGGGGGAGGAATTCAGAACATCTTAACCCGGTTTGCCCCAACATATAATATTAATATAATCTCATAGATTCTAAAGGAAATTGACCAAGAAGTGCATTGTCTCCTCAGTGCCTGAGTACATTGTGAAATACAGTGACACTCTTCAACAACAAGTGATGCACAAAAGCGCCACCGTGTGGCGATCTTCTGTACCACATACGCATGTTAGTGTTTTTCAAATGATTATAAATTAATACTCCAACTCTTCACAGTAATAATAAACAATAATCAGTTTCATTAATGTATTATATTTACACCAATTGTGAAACAATTAATTGATTGTAATTTTTTGAAATATCACATTAATCGTAGTCTGTAATACAATATACAGTAAGTATAATCGATCGAAAATTGTAATTACATATTCTTCATATATGTAGTATATTTTTAGAGTGTTTTTGCTGCGTATTGCATAATTCAGTCACACGGTCGTCGTGTTTTCGCGGAGGGTTTTGACCCTTCCGGTGCTCCGTAGTCCTTCCTCCCCTCTACCTGTTTAGTGGTTAAAGATGGCGGAAGCTCCTCTATGGCCCAGCCGGTTCTTCTGCCACAGATGCTCCGCGGAGATTAGTCCTCGGCTTCCCGTAAGTACCGTGTACAGAAATCAAAGACGGGGACAACCGGACAAGCGAAACACCGGTTGGCGTTGTCGTTACTTTAATTTAAATATAAATGGCGGCGGGGCCAAACTGATCGCATGCTAACGGTATTAGCCCGCTTTTCTCGCTCACGCTATCCGGCGTTAGCCCCGGCGTGTTATCTTAAGCAGCGGATCCATCCGCGCACATTCACGAACTGCGTAGTCGTTACAAACGGAGCACAACTTTTGTGTAATATTACAACCACATTGGCTGGTTTATAAGTTCACGTGTGGTTTTTTGGCCTAACTGGTAACGCTAGCTAGCTGATGTTATCTCGCAATAACTGGTAACGGACACTGCTCGCCTCCACTTACGGGTGTTTATTTATTAGAGAAACGCTGTCAAGACCGGCCTGACTCTGTGAGCCAGACTGTGACCCACGTATGCGAACGATCCAGCAGCAACGATGCCACTGCGTCCCTGTTTTTGTCTGTTGCCATTCACTGACGCTCACCAGTGGCTGTCTGTGGCTAGAATGATCCGTCATGGAGCTGCAGGTGTGTCACCATGCACGACGAGAGAAGACATTGAATTCTGGTTATTATGACATTTAAAAACCACACAAAATATAGTGGATTGACACATTGTTCCTGTCGGAATGAAGGTTTAGAAAGGACCACTGTGTGTGTGTGTGTGTGCGTGCGTGTGTGTGTGAGAGTGAGAGACTGTGTCAGTGAGAGACTGTGTGTGTGTGTGTGTGTGTGTGTGAGAGACTGTGTGTGTGTGAGTGAGAGACTGTGTGTGAGTGAGAGACTGTGTGTGTGTGAGTGAGAGACTGTGTGTGTGTGTGAGTGAGAGACTGTGTGTGTGTGTGAGAGAGACTGTGTGTGTGTGTGTGTGAGAGACTATGTGTGTGTGAGAGACTGTGTGTGTGTGTGTGTGTGAGAGAGAGACTGTGTGTGTGTGTGAGAGAGAGACTGTGTGTGTGAGAGAGAGACTGTGTGTGTGTGTGTGTGTGAGAGAGACTGTGTGTGTGTGTGTGAGAGACTGTGTGTGTGTGTGAGTGAGACTGTATGTGTGTGTGTGTGAGAGACTGTGTGTGTGTGTGTGTGAGAGACTGTATGTGTGTTTGTGTGTGAGAGACTGTGTGTGAGTGTGTGTGTGTGTGTGTGAGAGACTGTATGTGTGTGTGTGTGTGTGTGTGAGACTGTGTGAGAGACTATGTGTGTGTGTGAGTGAGAGACTGTGAGAGACTGTGTGAGAGACTATGTGTGTGTGTGTGTGTGTGAGAGACTGTGTGTGTGAGAGACTGTGTGTGTGTGTGTGTGAGACTGTGTGTGTGTGTGTGTGAGAGACTGTGTGTGTGTGAGAGACTGTGTGTGTGTGTGAGTGAGAGAGACTGTGTGTGAGAGACTGTGTGTGTGTGTGTGAGAGACTATGTGTGTGTGAGAGACTGTATGTGTGTGTGTGTGTGAGAGACTGTGTGTGTGTGTGTGAGAGACTGTATGTGTGTGTGTGAGAGACTGTGTGTGAGTGTGTGTGTGTGTGAGTGAGAGAGACTGTGTGTGTGAGAGACTGTATGTGTGTGTGTGTGTGTGTGTGAGAGACTGTATGTGTGTGAGAGACTGTATGTGTGTGTGTGTGTGAGAGACTGTATGTGTGTGAGATGTGTGAGTGAGACTGTGTCTGAGAGACTGTATGTGTGTGTGTGTGTGTGTGTGTGTGTGAGAGACTGTATGTGTGTGTGTGTGTGTGTGTGTCTGAGAGACTATGTGTGTGTGAGTGAGAGACTATGTGTGTGTGTGTGTGTGTGTGTGTGTGAGTGTGTGTGTGAGAGACTGTGTGAGAGACTATGTGTGTGTGTGAGTGAGAGACTGTGTGTGAGAGACTGTGTGTGTGTGTGTGTGTGTGTGAGTGAGACTGTGTGTGTGTGTGAGAGACTGTGTGTGTGTGTGAGAGACTGTGTGTGTGTGAGAGACTGTGTGTGTGTGTGAGAGACTGTGTGTGTGTGTGAGAGACTATGTGTGTGTGTGTGAGTGAGAGACTATGTGTGTGTGTGTGTGAGAGAGACTGTATGTGTGTGTGAGTGAGAGACTGTGTGTGAGAGACTGTGTGTGTGTGTGTGTGTGTGTGTGTGTGAGAGACTATGTGTGTGTGTGTGAGAGACTGTATGTGTGTGTGTGAGTGAGAGACTGTGAGAGACTGTATGTGTGTGTGTGTGTGTGTCTGAGAGACTGTATGTGTGTGTGTGTGAGTGAGAGACTGTGTGTGAGAGACTGTATGTGTGTGTGTGTGTGAGTGAGAGACTGTGTGTGAGACTGTGTGTGTGTGAGTGAGAGACTGTGTGTGTGTGTGAGAGACTGTGTGTGTGTGTGTGTGAGAGACTGTGTGTGTGTGAGTGAGTGAGAGACTGTGTGTGTGTGTGTGAGTGAGAGACTGTGTGTGTGTGTGAGTGAGTGAGAGACTGTGTGTGTGTGTGCATAATGAGTTAAGCAGTCTGACATCCTGAGGGAAGAAGCTCCGCCTCTTTCTGGAGTTGTTGGGCTTCATACGCTGGTTTGCATCCCCTGTCCTTGGTGTTGATGGCGTTCCCTCATCAAACTGACCGCCGCTCAGGCCGCTTTCAATCGTGTCCCAATAGATGACGCGACGCCATCGGAGAACAGGTGACTTGTTGACACCTGCCAATTACAAGGCAACTAATTGTTGTCTGTGGCAGGTAAAAGCTCCAGATCCACATTCAGACCCTTAGCTCTCTTGGTCAGATTGTTGATGTGTGTGTGTGTGTGTGGTGATAGAAATGTGTTGCTTTATTCGCTTGCTGCATACTGTGACACGCTCATGGTCTTTTTCACAGGTTTACATGATGAGTGATGCAGCTGTTTTGTAAAAGTAGATATTTGGGAATGTTCTGATGAGTCCTCTGTTTGTTTCCAGGAGTATACATGTCCGAGATGTGACTCTGGGTTTATCGAGGAACTGCTGGAGGAGAGACGGTGTGTATACATTTCCTTTACGACTGTTCTAGACTGCCACCGTTCATTATGGATTAAAAAGATATCCGTAAAATAATATTCCTACAATGCGTTGCCTTTTTAAACCCGTGTCTCTGTTTGTTTGGCCGCCATTCCTAACAGCTGTTACTCGCCAACATGCGCCGACCAGCGTCACATTCCTCACACTTGGTCAAAGAAGCTGATTCTGACCATACAGTAGCTGATATTTAGCATTAAAGAACATTAAAACCAAATAGTGTTATGATGCGTTGATATACTTATGCTAATCGATGCCATTGTGAAGCTGCGTAGAGCAGTCACAATACATATTGCTGCTTCTTTTTTTTTTACAGCGTAATATAATATTTATTACAGTCGGTCCTCTATCCCCTTTTTGTAACTATTGTCACGGAAATTCAAGTTATTTCCGTTAAAATGGCATCGCAACAATACATTTCATGTGAAATCAGATGGTTAAGTGGCACGGATAAAGGGAAGAAATTAGATCAAATAAATATAAGACCCTCAAGTTCATGATTGGAAACTATTAAACCTTAGTATCACTGAGAAATAACTGTCAACTACTTGTCCTCTGTTCAGCGCTGACAACGTCTCCACGTCTGCCATCTCCAGCGGGCCCCAGAACCAGCAACCATTTGAGGTTTCTATCCGATTATTTTCTCTATCACACACACACACACACACACACCCTCTCTCTCGGTCCATCTACACCAGGGGCGTCAGGCTCACCTTCACCGTGGGCCATATCGGCATCATGCCGCCTCTTAAAGGGCCGGTGTCACTGAAGCGGTGTATAAACTACTCCTGAATATATTGTTAAATAACTCTCTTTGCATTTGATTATTGTTTATTCGTGAGTAGAACTATTGTACACAAGAACATTTTTCTTATTATATCCAATTTAATTTGTAACCTTCAAAATAAAAGCACAGGATATAACGGTGATCATGTGTCTTTCAAACCGCCAGGGGCTGCATAAAATGACGTGGGCCTTGTGTTTGACACCTGTGATCTACACTGTTGTATCATATCAAAATTTACTAAAATAGCTACCATTAGCATTTATTTGATGTTCTACTGCACATGATGGTCACCTCTGGGTTGCCAATGACCAAAGTTTAAAGTGATATTATTTTAAGTGATTGGGCTGTTTTTAAACTAATTATCAGAATCAGAAACCGTTTTATTGCCAGGAATGTTTACACAAACGAGGATTTTTTTTTTTGGCGGAAGGTGCAACATTTAGACATGACAAACAACAATCAATGCGACAGCAACAGTGAACTTAAGTATAAGATAAAGATAGATAAAAATAAAGATAAAGTGCTCGGACAACAAATAACGTTAAAGTGTTTAGGTGTGTGTTTCAAGTGACGTGTGTTTAAGTTAAAGTGCATGTTAAAGTGATGGAGGAGGAGGAGGAGAGGGGGAGGGGGGGGGGGAGGAGGAGGACCCACTGTATTATGGCTGTGAGGATGCTGTTGTCTCGGTAAACAAGGAGAATATGGATGCCAGCACTCATCTCCAGTGGGTTTAAATGTGACCCGACAGTCAACAGAACTCGTAACGCTTCGGGTGTTTTTGTATCGGCAATAAACAGTTGTGTATATGAAGCGAGATCACAAAGCTTCCCCGGTTTCTACAGACAAGATTCCACAATGTCATTGTGTGCTTTCACCCGTTTTTCTCCCAGAATCCGGACCAGCAATTGTTCACATTCCCTTCTGGCTACGGCCAGTTTGCCCTGGGCGTCTTTGACGACCGCTTCGACTTCGGGGCCGGACAGGGAGTGGAGGACAACAGGGACGCTGAAAACAGGCGAGAAAGGGAAACGGCGTCGCGGCAACGGTACGGCGCCAGGCAACCGAGGAGTCGTCATGGTTCGAGGCGGCAAGCGGGGAGGCAGGAGGGAGTTCCGACCCTCGAGGGGTACGTCTTGGTGAAGGCTGTCACGACCTAATTAGTTCATTAAAGGATATTTTTCGCCATGGAACTTATTTTTGATCGTGTTCATGATCAAAACTGGACCAATTTAAAAGACACTGTGGTTCCCATTGGTTACTTCTGTACAAAAACATGGGCATTCCAGGTTGAACCTTTGTTTCTATCAACACATCTGTATCACAGCTGTATCTTCTCTTTTGTAGAATCATCCAGCAACTAGTGAATGGAATCATTGCACCCACTGCAATGCCAAATATCGGTGTTGGACCCTGGTGAGTGTCTGAGACCCACTTATATTTAACCAGAAAGCAAGTCTTCATGCCTCTTGGTTGCTCTAATGTTCGACTCCTTTCTTAAAGGGGTGTTCTTCACTCTAATCCTATGGATTATGCCTGGGGGGCTAATGGACTAGACGCAATTATAACTCAGGTATTTTTCAGAAACCTTTTTTAAAAATGTTTTTGAAGTGATTGCTGTGCTTATTCCAAAATGTTGGTTGTAATTTATTTTCTATCTTTGTCCCGCTCTCGTATTTAGCTATTAAACCAGTTTGAGAACACGGGGCCTCCGCCCGCCGATAGGGATAAAATAAAAACTCTTCCTACAGTACAAATTACAGAGGAGCACGTTGGTAAGTAAAAAAACTAAAGAGTGTAACTGAATGTTTTATGACTTGTTTTCTGAGGATGTCTGCTGCAAATCTGAACAGCAGTATAGTTTTCCTTAAAAGGAATGGTTGCATGCTGTCATATTGCAGTTCAAATGTAATGCAAATATCATTTTGCCAGACGAGCTGGGCTTTTAACATAAGAATGTTTCTTTTGAAGCATCTCACCAGAGACTTGAGTTAATAATTCACGAGCGCTCAAATGCATAATTCTGTAAGAAAACATTTGCTTCCGACGCGTAACTCAAACGGTGCACTTATTTGATAATCTACTACAAGATGCATGTTTAGTCGTCTTAAAATCATTATCTGAGAATTGGTAGACGGCGTCTTCTTCATATTCGGATTACAGATCAGATCATATTCAGTATTCCGTCTCGTTTGAAACTTTACTGTGTCTACTAATGACTAATGTATTTCTAAATAACATTGATGGTTAATTTCTAACCGTCTCTCGCTCAGTTTCAGGACTGGAATGTCCAGTGTGTAAAGAAGATTACAGTGTCGGAGAAAATGTGAGGCAGCTCCCGTGCAATCACATGTTCCACAATGATTGCATAGTCCCGTGGCTGGAACAGGTATTCAACATCCGAAAGCTCCCGCTACTTAAAGTACAACACAATGGGCACCCTTTTTTACCACCCCCTCTCTCACTCTTTCTCTCCAGCATGACACGTGTCCAGTGTGCAGGAAAAGCTTGTGTGGACAGAACACGGCGACGAACCCTCCAGAACTCTCAGGGATGAACTTTACCTCCTCCTCCTCCTCTTCCTCCGCCTCCTCATCTTCCTCGACTCCTCAGTCCTCGAGTTCGGCCAGCAACGAGAATTCCACTGATAACTCCTAGAGGGGGGGGATTGGGGGGGTGGGGGGGGGCGTTTAGTCCTCGTCGCCCTGCGAGCTGCTCATCGCTCCTGGGCTGCTGTTCTTCGGAGCGGTGACCTCCAGTCTCTCCCCGCTGAAGGTCAGAGACCCGAGTGCATCTCGAGCCTGATTGTGGGGGGGGGGGAACCTGATACGCCAGGTTTCACGTCCTTCCTCCCCGTCCTGTTGCGCCCATCGTCTTCGCCCGGGGTCCGAACAGAGGAAGGACGGAGCCCCGGAGCGCAGCTTCTGTCGGGGAGGATGTAGAGAAGCCGCGGAGACTTCAAGGGGCCTCGATCTGCCTGAAGTCGCCTCCCACGGGACGAGAGAACAAAAGAATCCAAAGGTAAAAGACTCGGGACAACGAGACAGTCGTGGTTCTTTCTTCCTTTCTTTCTTTTTTTTTAATCCAGACTGTGTGAAATTTGAAATGACCCACTTTTTTTGCTCATGAAGCAAAAAGAACTGTACATGTATTCCTTTTTTATAATTAGTATTCATATCTCACAGATAATATGACCCAAAGTGCACTGTAGTGCACTCTTACAAGTTTCTTCTTTATTTAGAATGATACTACATTTGACTCTCAATTTTATTCTTAATCTAAATTTATTGAAATTATTACCTGACGCCACACAGGTACACATGTTTGCACTTGAAATGATGTGGTAAATTTCAGTAATTCTGTGCCGTTTGGGTATTGATGCGGATATCATCGAGAAATTACATTCGCACAGATTTTGTGATCAGCAAATCTAAAACACTCAGAAACTTGTCAAAGTATTTTTGGGGGATTTTAAAAGTAAAGGATTTTCTGAAGTTGACTATTGATTTGCAGTATGATTGTGTCAAAAAGAAAATAGTGATATGAAAATAAAGCTGTTTTTGTGTGCTACCACTCAAAATGTGTGTGTGTCACTCTTTTAAGGTCTAATCGAGAGCGTCGGCAGTCGTACAAGGTACTGAAAGACATTTGATGCTGTGGTTGGACCCGATAATGGAGCTCAGTCATAAATAAAAAAACTGCCACGAACCAAAATGTAAGAATTGGGATGGTAAATTAGGTAATAGTCACTTGTTCTTCCGAATACAAATATATACATGTTTTTTTTGTCAGATGGGAGCTGTGCTGTTTTGTGTTTCCCAGTCTGGATTATTTGTCCCCTTTGTGACATCTCACAGACTCTTAGAACCACCGAGCACTACGAACGTATACATGCATCATGTGTCTGAAGTGTAGACAACCTCGCGATTATGTGTTTTTCTTGAAAATCTAAGTAGGCGGAGCTTCGCGGTCTGAGAAGCTTTTTTGTAGAGATGGTGGAGATTGACATGTGTAAACAAATTCAAGTCAATCGGACGTTCTGGGTGAGGGGCGTCGCAGGTCAAACTTCCAGGGGACGCTAGAGAGACATGTTCTTTTCCCCAAATTTGGCGTCTATATCACAAAGCTTACCAAATTTTGTGAGTTTTGGGTTGTGGCAAGTACCCCCAGTATGCGCCCAATGTTCCCCTTTCAGAATAACAATAGTTTCAATGCAGTCGGTTCTGAGATTTCAAAATGCGGCCTTAGTTCAAAGGCACGTATATAGTAAACAGGGTTTCTATTACGTCTTTCAATGGGGTACTTTCCTATTAAATGTTATCGATAAGCAAATAAATTCTGCTTCCGCTCATTGTTTAGCCTTGCACACATTTCCTCTTCATTGTACCTCTTCTCCTCTGGGGTTTGGGTTCAAAGGCCTTTTCATCCGAGAGGATTGTTATGGATGTTTTTGGTCTCGCTAGATGACGAGTGGATACGCTTTACAATGTGAAATAGATCAATATTCTGTTTATTGTGAGCTTTTGTGCCTTTTTTTTCAACTATGTACCTTGGGATATGCCCAGCTGTTTTAAAATGTAGCTACTACAGATTTAAAGTTTAGATCTAGAAGTTTAAAACTAATGTGTAGGTGTTCTTTCTTTTCAGGGTTGCAACCTGAATTTAAAGTGGAATTAGATGATGTGAACCTACATTCAAACAGATTTCCAATAGGTTGGCAGCATTTCAAGAAGCATTGGCACATCTGGATTTATTGATTTTTATTTATTTATTCATAAACAAAACAGGCATACTTATTTGTAGATGTGATCACTCTTTAACTCAGCATTGATTTTTCTTGGAATGCTGTGCTGGGTGTAATGTCTCATTCATACAGAGTCCTTGTTTTCTATTGGATGAAACAAGACACTAGAATCTTGACTTTAGCACTGTAACATTTAGCCGAGGAGATGAAAACCTCACAATTCAGTCTTTAAATATTGCAGATATTTTCTTTCAGTCTTTGCTCTCACACACTGACAACTGAGTGACATTCCTTCAGAGGCTTTTATTTTGTATATGGCTGATGTGAATGTTAATCCCGTCAGCGTGCGATAGGAAATGTGTTGCTTTCCAAAAGAAAAGAGCTACTTAACAGAAACATAATTATTACCTTCGCATTGAAAATGCGGAAGGTAATGTTTTGATCGCCGTGTATTTATTTATTTATTTGTATGCGTGTTACTCGCATAACTCAAAAAGTATTAAACCGAATCGCATGAAATTTGGTGGGATGATTGGTTATTATCCGGGGACCATTTGATTAGATTTTGGGATCGATTGGGTCAAAGGTCAAGATCTTCTTTTTACCATAGCGTGGTCAATTTCTATCCAATTGGCATGCAACTAATGCCAAAATGTTCTTAACCCTCCTGATGCCTTCGGGTCAATTTGACCCGATTCAATGTTTAATTAATATGTCTGTTGGTCGTCAAACAAACAACAACAATAGTACACTAAACACTTAAAAAAAAATATTAATTCTAATAATTTTCTTTTTTTTTTAATTGCTGGGGTCATATTGACCTCAAGGGTAAAATATGTCAGTAAATATAAAGGTAACAGGAGGGATAATTCAATGCCCAATCTTGTGATATGCGAAGGTATGCGCTCTACCGAGTGCCCGTTCTAGTTATTGTATGACTTAATTACATACCTTTTTAAGAGAAATATATAATACACTTATTCGTGGCAAATAAAAATCACCTATCACTGATTAAAAAAAATTAAAATAATTAAATTTAACCTATGCTTTGCATTGCATAACGAATGTGATCAGTTTCAATTGCTCTCTTTTTGACGTAACCACGCCCCCAAACAACGCGTCACGCGTACGTGCTGTCCAGGGCGAGTACGTGCGGCGCAACCCAGAGGACGACCGACTCCACAGTGGCACGTTCAGCTCCTTCACCTCGGCGATAAAGCGGAAGGAGAAGAAGAGGATTCGTCCCCGTCGTCGCGTTTACTCGACGATTTATTTAACGATAAAACAATTGTCCACCATGAAGTTCCTCTGGGCTGTCAGCGCCCTGCTGCTGGGCTGTTGGCGAGCCAACGCATCCACAGGTACGAGTTGCGTGTCAGCCATGTTGGTTTGAAGATGTAGCTCGACTTTGCTCCACCACGAATATGTCACTTAAAACGCTCGTGCCGATACTTGCTCTCTTAACGTTGTGTTTGTCAGACATCTTTGTTTGTAACGGCCGTTATTCCACCATTTTCTCGCGGTGTTGAGTCAGAAACGGTCACAACACATAAGCGACATTTCGTTGTCGTCGCTGGCGAAAGATTGAGCTAATTTGCACTTCGGCGGTTTAACCGACCGTTTCGTTACTATACTATATATTTTTTTAAAGCGTTACGCGGACGATATTGATCATATTTGGTTGTTTTCTCGTGTTAAGGAATCGTGTCACGTGAGGTCCGACGGTAATTTAAAATATGGTGGACCACGAAAACCTCGTAATTAGTTGCGTAATGCTACTAAAGGGATCCCGTCCGTTAGTAATTTAACGGACGTTCACTGTAATTTTAACTGTTACACCCCTCACTTTAAAAATACACCTAAATCCTCTTGTTACGAGTTTCGTGTTCTCTGAACCGGAGCACGAGCTTGTGACGTGAGCACTGAGCCTCCCACAGGTCCAGGCCGCCAGAGCTGGTGTCTGGTTATGGTTCTGGTTCCAGAGTCCATTTATATTTGGACTTTGAGCCAGTAGACCTGATCCATCTAACGAGTACCGACGTCCTCCATTACATTTACGTTACAGGGCTACATGTTACACACACACACACACACACACACACTTTACATTTACGTTACAGGGCTACATGTTATTCACACACACACACACACTACTTTTACGTTACTGAGCTACATGTTATTCACACACACACACACACATGCACTAAATTGACGTTACTGGGCTACATGTTATTCACACACACACACACACACTTTACATTTACGTTACTGGGCTACATGTTATTCACACACACACACACACTACATTTACGTTACTGGGCTGCATGTTATTCACACACACACACACTTTACATTTACGTTACTGGGCTACATGTTATTCACACACAAACACACTACATTTACGTTACTGGGCTGCATGTTATTCACACACACACACACTTTACATTTACGTTACTGGGCTGCATGTTATTCACACACACACACACACACTTTACATTTACGTTACTGGGCTACATGTTATTCACACACACACAGAGCTCTCCTTGCGTGGTGACAGTGATCACAACCAGTACTTTGGTGGCGCTGTGACGTGTGTCCGCATCGAGACGGCAGCTATTATGGAAAAAATATCCAGACGTGTCAAAACAGCCACGCTCCATGGGAATTAGTTAGGTGGGAGCAATATTCACAGGGATGCCTAATTGTTTATTTGCCCTCTTTTGTTATTGCTACCTCGCAATCATCATTGTTCGAAGAATTTAATGAAATCAAAGCATGGAATAATACCACATTTATACCAAGGGGACCGCTTTGGTTGTCATTGTACTCGTGTTTTCTTAGTATTGCCACATTTTACCGTACATTGTAATCCATTTGAATTGGAACGATGTTGGTTTGAGCTTCCTTTGCCGAGTTGAGTTTTATTACTTCAGGAGCCTTAATGGCACTGAATGTTTACCGCTTTATTTACGACGGCTCCGCGTAAAATGTTATTTCCTCCTGACTTTCAGCTTGCCTTAACGTTGACATAAAGTGTGTCACACGGCCGATGGATACGGCTGTATGTGAAAAAGACAAATCTATTTCAGGACTGGGCTTTAGTCTAACTCATTTTGTAACTGGTCTTGAACATTTCTGTTCTTGACTAGCTTTGAGTTCCCAGCTGCTTCACCTGCTCTCTACGAATGCCTGGCAGGCTGACAGGTTTTTGGCCTGTGTGTAGATCAGTCACAAAGTGGCAGATCTCCGGCCTAAAGACAGATGGGGCCAAAGGGACGAGTGCTTTTCAAAACACTCTTTTTCTGTTTTTCAGTCTGCCTTGGGTCAGTCGAATATCATCTCTTGAAACAATGCTCAAGCCTTCGCCCTCCATCTCCTGTTTCTGTTTTCAAATTGTCAAAGCAATCAATTATTGAAAACATTAACTTTCTATTTAAAGTATTGCCTTCAAGTGTTTTGGTTTTTTCCCAAAAAGGAAGTTTTTTTTTTTTTCCTGGTAAATTCCTTCTGAACTTTTTTCAACCAACTGGTGAAATGAAGAATAAACAAATTTTTTTACTCAATGAAGAGTTTTCTGGTTTTCTCCTCTCATTTTACAAATTAAAATATGTTTAATTTTTGTTGGTTGAATTGTTTATAGGAATAAACTCAATGTAGATGTTTATGCAGATGCAACAGTTTTTTCTATAAACGCACTCGCATTAAATATGTTTTTCCTGTGTGGTGATGGGCATGTTTTTTCAGGGCAACCATTTTGTGTGACAGCAGCATGATAAAATAAGAATAAACTAGTGGTAAAAAAGATTTGACCTTTTTCATGACTTTGACCCGATTTGAACCAAAAATATACAAATGGTGTCCCTGATAAAAACCAATCAATTCACCAAATTTCATGCGTATTCAAAAAGAGATTTTGACCTTTCCTGACTTTTGACCGATCGATCCCAAAATCTAATCAATGGGTCCCGGATAATAACCAATCATCCCACCAAATTTCATGCGATTCGGTTTAATACTTTTTGACTTGTGCGAGTAACACGCATACAAATAAATAAATACACGGCGATCAAAACATAACCTTCCGTATTTTCAATGTGAAGGTAACTATGGAACTTTTTCTCTGAAAGGCCTCAAACTCATGGCTGGTTCTCTTGTTAAAGAGCAACGGGTCAGGAGGTCAGGATTCATGTGCTTTTACAGTTAGGACGAGGGCATATTCATTTTTGAACTTTTCTTCAGCGTATGTGCGAAGGTGACCTTGAGGTCACTTATCTCTGAAGGTCACATGTCTTGTTGACACATTCACACGTCTGCCTGTTTTGTCTTTTATTGACTTTTGCTGACAGTTTTTATCGGTCGTGTTTTGTAGGTGGAACTTCTCCAACACAAAATTCGATGTATCGTAATAAAGGGAGTGTTAGAAAAAGGGCGCGGACAAAAATAAATATAAGGGAGAGAAAAAAACCTGATATGTGAGGATCAGCTCGTTTTCCATGGGCGCTGTTTTCATATTGGTGCTCGGCGCCCTGAGCCCCGTTCTTACTCTGCTTGTTGTTGGCTGAGGATTCTTCTGAGGGGAACACGCCGGCTGTGTGAGAATGTTTTTCTCTGGACCGCCGAGCGGCCAAACGAGCCCCCCTGCTGCGCCTGGAGCGCCGTGAGACCGAGAAGGAAACGCACATCAGGGCTCGTACGGTCACGGGAAACCTGGAAAAGTCACGGCATTTTAAAATGGTCATTTCCAGGCCTGGAAAAAACTTAAATCATCAAAGTTTTGGAAAAGTCATGGAAATTTGTTCTCACATGTTCATTTACGCCGAGTTTGAAATAATTAACCCTCCTGTTGGCTTCAAATTTACAAACATATTTTACCCTCGGGGTCAATTTGACCCCAGCAATTAAAACCTCCAGAAAATGATTAGAATTCATATTGAATGTATAAGTTGTGTACAGGACATTGAAAACATATCATGTGAATTTTATGTTTTCCCAGTTGTCCCCAATAAATTAGGAAAAGTCATGAAATATGAAGCAAATTTTAAGAGATGTTAAACATTGAATGGGGTGAAATTGACCCCAAAGGTAACAGGAGGGTTAATATGTTTTTTAAAGAAAGACGCTCAAAATGTAAGCCGTAAGATTTTCTAAATTTTTCATGTTTATACCGAGATTTCAGTTTGGTCCTGGAAATTTGGTTTAAAGTCCTGGAAATCCACTGGTCAACAAGTGTAAGAACCCATGTAAAAGAAGTAAATCCATCAGGAAGTTAATCTGTATGAGAAAAACACAACATTCAGTGGTCGGAGCGTTATTGCGCAGCTGGAAAATAAGTCACCCGTATTATTCTGGTGCATCTCTGTGCAATGAGAACGATCGCCTCTCGGAGGAGGATGACCGCTCCGACTTCCACCTTCTTGGATTTATCTTTACGCTTTTATGGCGTTGCATGTTTTTCATTTCCACCTCATCTGCTTTTCTTTTCATGTCCTCGTTCAGTCGTTGTGTTGATTTCACAGGAATGCTTATGGATGCTTTGATGTTGTTGTTGTTGTTGCTGCTGCCTCTTTTGGGATGTCTTGATCAAGCATTTTTGTCCCCAGTCCCAACCTTTAGTATTAAGTTATTTTCTTTTACAGCTGGTGAACAAACACCGATAGAAAGGAACTTTTGTTTTTATTTGGTCAATTAAATTGGCATACAAATCCACCGATACAGAACAGATGACGGGAGTCTCCTCCCATGGACGGAAATAAATGGGGAATAACTGTCATATTTACCTCTTTAAAAAAAAAAAGTGTTTATACTAAACTATATAAATGCAATGCAGATTAAAACCTCAAATGATAACATTGAGTCAACACCTTTCTAAAACACTATGAACTCAAATAAAATATATATATAACCTTCATGAAGCTTGTCGAACGTAATAAAGTATAAACTCAGCGTATGGCTCGATGTTGTGCTCCCTTATTATCTGGATCGTCTCCGTTTGTCCCCAATTGCTTTTTTATGTTTTCTTATTTTCATCTTGATGGTACTTCCCAAAATAATTGGATGCCTAATTCTGCTCCTACACACGTTCATATCTCCACTTCATTTGTGTTTTATTAACTTTTGTTTCTTTTTCTTTCTTCTTCCCGTCTCATATCGCGGCCTTTTTCTCTCGCCGATCCATGAAATCACCCGACTAATATGAAATGAATGACATGAACCCGTGACCTGGGCTCGCTGTGACCGGCGCTCAGCGGGCTTCGTCAAGTGTCCCCTGTCCCGGACGACGCTGCTCGGCGGCAGCGCGGAGCTGCACTGCGAGGCGGTCGGGAGCCCCGTCCCCGAGGTGCAGTGGTGGTTCGTCGGGGGCGAGGAGCCCGCCGAGGCCTCCGCGCAGCTCTTCGACGGGGCGCGGGGCGGCCGCGTGCGAATCCACGCCGTGTACGTGGCGCACGCCGCCAGCACCGTCCGCCTCGCCGGCCTCGCCCTCGCCGACTCCGGCACGTACGAGTGCCGCGCCTCCAACGACCCCGACCGCAACGCGCTGAAGAAGTCGCCCAGAATCAAGTGGATCCGCTCGCAGGCGAACGTCATTGTGATGGAAAGTGAGTGGCGGGGGAAGAGCGAGGAGACGGTGGCCGCCGCTTCCCCCGTCGGCGACGTCCTGGACGTTCAGCTCCCGTTGCAGCCTTCTCCCACGCTTCCTGGTCCAGCACCCTCTCCATCCCGCCTCACCCAGTAGATGCTCCCCCGCCCCCCCCTCCCTCTTCAGAAGAGTCCAACTTTGTCCTGTAGGAGAATCCAAACCTGAGGCCCCTCCCACTTCAGAAGAGTCCATCTTTGTCCTGTAGTAGAATCCAAGCCTGAGGCCCCTCCCACTTCAGAAGAGTCCATCTTTATCCTGTAGGAGAATCCAAACCTGAGGCCCCTCCCTCTTCAGAAGAGTCCATCTTTGTCCTGTAGTAGAATCCAAACCTGAGGCCCCTCCCCCTTCAGAAGAGTCCATCTTTGTCCTGTAGTAGAATCCAAACCTGAGGCCCCTCCCTCTTCCTGTCTTACCGGTCAACATGTCGTCAATCTGATGCCTTTTTTCATCTTTCTTGTTTTAAGACTTCGGCGTAGGTACCACTATGATAATGTAACTGCCATATAATACTGGGCTTACGGTTTTAAATTAACAAATGGCTCCTGAAGAAAAAAATCTTATTTGATTTTGACAAAGAGAAAATGTCAAATTTTGTAAAAATGTTTCTGAAATAGTCGTAGATAACGGATTAAAGCTGGTCTGCTCCTTTCCATTGTGATCCTTGATGAACGGAGTCTTTCACATGAACAAAATACGAATACTTAAGAAAAAACACAAAAGGGTGTCAGATTTCCGGATTCGTAAAGCTTCTTGGTAGATATTCTTTCCTAGCCTTTTCCTTAATTAATACTAACTTCGGCATTTTCCTTGTCGTTGCTTGTAGTCCATTCCTCTGGCTTATAATCACTGAACTGTCGCCACAGAAGATGGCAGCTAATTATTAAAAGTACACTCAGCCATGGGGGTCTTTCTGCCTCCGGTCCTGGATTATTTTGTCACTTTTTAAAGAATGAATCAATTTCTTCCCCCAGATGAAGCAACAATACCCACATTTAGTTCTTATGAGATTGGCGGTGATACTTTGATTATCTCGTTGCTTCTTCTGCATGTTTTTTAGAAGCTCTTTTCTCAACGACCTTGTAGTAGAATACTCCACCTGCTAGATGACCTCCTCTCCTCCTCCTCCTCCTCCTCCTTCGACTGTCGGTGTGATAGATCTCCCCGTTTTGGGGAGCGTCTCTCCATCTTTCTTGCCGAGTTCTGGACATTTGTTCAGAACTTGTGTCAAGTGAAAAGAACGTAGTTTCTTATCCTGCTTAGATTTCCACTTGACCGCTTACCACTCGACCGGTTTCTCAACAAAATCTATATTTGTAAATGTAGATTTTCACCCTGGCTGAGAAACGATGGCGGTGCTGTGGTCTGGGGGTAGAGTTATTGCACCCTGCCCACCTTGTACTCGACTCTTGAGCTTTAAAAAAAATCAACTTCTAAAAATGATGCACTCGGCGATAATAATACATTTCATGGCAATAACTTAAAGTCCGTTATGAATCATAACTGCTGCAACTACAAACTACACTGCAGTTGTCATTTTTCTGCCATTGTCAGTTTTGTAATTGTTCTGTGTGGAAAATAAAAACACACATAGTAAAACAGACGTCGAATACACGTTAATCCACAATAAATTCCTGGGCTTTGCCTTTTTGTCGGGCAGCACTGACGTCTTAATCTGTACACGTGTGTAACGCCTCTTAAGATGGACATTTTATGTTTAGAAAAGGATGAATACCAAGTCATATTTCCCTCTGTTCCTCCGAAGCCCTGGCGATCATCGCTGAGCCCGTCGAGGTCAGGAACCAGACCTCCGCCGTCCTCAGCTGCAACCTGACGGAGCCCTCCCTCCTCATCCAGGGCTCCCACTGGCTTCACAACGGCAAGATCATCGAGGCTTCCAAGTCCACCGAGCCCGCCGCCTCCACCGTCCTCCGGTGAGTCGCCATCCGGACGCATCTGGCAGTTTGCCTTGAATCGTGTGTCTTTTTTTTGTTATGCCATCTTCCCCCCCCGCTAGCATCTGTCCATCCTGGAGAGGGATCCTCCTCTGTTCTCTCCTGAAGGTTTCTTCCCTTTTTCCCCCTGAAGGGTTATTTGGGAGTTTTTCCTGGTCCGATGTGAGGTTTTGGGGCAGGGATGTCTATGTGTACAGATTGTAAAGCACTCCGAGACAAATTTGTAATTTGTGAAATTGGGCTATACAAATAAACTGAATTGAATTAAAGCGGAATAATTCCCTGTTTATGTTCCAGACCACAGTGCGGTTGGCTCTCCTCGGTGAATACGCCGATCTAGAAGATGTCCTCTGGATGTGTAGAAGATATTTATCCTTCAAGCGAGCCGTGTTGGGCTGTCGTCCTCCTTTCCCATTCTTACGCCGTCCCATTCCGGCTCTGTTACTACAGTCGGTATCCATCTCCCTCCTCGCACGTTCCATCTTGCTCGTCTTCTTCCCCTCCCTTCTCGCCATTCTCGCTGGCTGCCTCCCGTTAGCAGCGAGGCTGGGGGCGCCGCTCAGGCATTCGCTGCCCTTGATTAGCAGAGAGACGGGCCGTGCATTCGTGCAGCTTTGCCGGTAGTCTTGGCAGCAGGGATGACCCCCCCCCCCCCCCTGAGCGCTGTGCTCACTCGCCCTGACCTTAATTCCCCCATTAGGCAGAGCGGGACAGCAGCATCAAACAGAAGTGGGATTGTGATTTACCAGGGGAAATGTAAAATATTTGTCGCATGGACGAGCAACTTTATTTTTTTTTGCCCCTTGAACAGAAACGGGCTTCTGCTTGGCTAAATGAAAACTAATCACTGATGTGAAAGTGGCTTCAGCTGAATTGCTCACAAGTGGCACCTTCATATTCCTGCTCTATACAGTAAGAGAACGCACTCTGTGTTCCTAAATCCTTTTCTTTCTTTCCACAGTTTGAAAAAGATCACTTACACTTCTGGAGGAATGTACGAATGTGTGTTCCTCACCGAACCCGAGATGAAGAAGACCATTGAAGTCAAAAGTAAGTCACGTAATTAATATCACATCTCGAAGTTGATCGGTCGTGTTTCGCGGTAATTAGCTACCTTGATTGCCAATATATTGCCTTTATATCTAGTTGCAGATTAGGTATCTTCCTTCTATAAAATACAGAATATACTTAAGATTAAATGTCAAATGGATCCAATTTCCTGTAAGCGTTTTGTGCTGTTCTGTTTTTTCACTAACAATAAGCACCGCTACTATTTAATATACATTAACCGTTATGAAAATGATTCCGTGCCGAACACGGCTGAGAACCGAGTCATCTGCACATCAGATGAAGGAATACTCGCGAATACATGTTTATGTAAAGGTGCCTTTTCATACAGAGTTAATTTATTCACGAACCTTTAAACTTTGTAATTTGAATGTCTGTCCTCCGGCTGTAGCTCTTCCCCACGTCTCCGCCTACAAGCACTCTGAGCACGGCAACGAGAACGACAAAGGGCTGCTGGTCTGCGTGAGCCACGGCTACCCGCTGCCCACCGACTGGACCTGGTTCAAAGAGGAAGACGGCGTCCTCACGGTACGCCTCTCTGAAGCCTGGCATTCTGACGGTCTTAACCCTCATGTCGCCTTTCGGGTCAATTTGACCCCATTCGATGTTTAAAGTCTCAAAATATATGATTGACATCATTTTTTTGTTTCATATTCCACGACTTTTCCTTATTTAAAGAGGACAACTGGGTAAACATGAGATGAACATGATTACATGTTTTTAGTGTCCTGAACACACTCGTGCACATCGGTGTTCTTTGGTGTCAATTTGACCCCAGGCTGAAATATTAACATTTTATAGACCTATTTTATCGGTTTGGGTTGTTTTGGATGATATTGAGATCATTATAATGACAACATGCAATTTTTTAAATCCTCAAAAAGGTTTTGGGCCCAAACACAACCAGCAAACCACTGATAGTTCACACATGACGCGGGGGAGGGGCAAACATGTACAAGTTTACACAGCAGCCTTCTACACACTTTTTTATTTAAGGGCTATTTAGGTATCAACACACATCACATACCTGACACTTACACACGGGAACTAATTGGAATTAGAATAATTTTCTTGAGGTTTAAATAGCTGGAGTCCAACTGACCTCAAGGGTAAAAGATGTTAGTTTATTTGAAGGTAACAGGAGGGTTAAAATGATGTATTCATCGCCTTCACTGACGACCCGCAGCCCATCATCAACGGCACCACCGACAAATACGAGATCAAGAGCACCCCCAACAAGACCACGCTGACCATCGACGACCTGAGCATCGAGGACGACATCGGCGACTACGTCTGCTCCGGGACCAACGAGCTGGGCACCAACAGCGACAAGATCCACCTGCGCGTCCGCAGCCGGTTGGCCGCCCTCTGGCCCTTCCTCGGCATCGTCGCCGAGGTCATCATCCTGGTGACCATCATCTTCATCTACGAGAAGAGGAGAAAGCCCGACGAGATCACCGACGGTCTGTATTTATGCTAATCACCCAGGTTTAGGAAAATACCCACGTCATAAATAGTGAGCCTCTAAAGTGGTTGAGGTGACAAATATCCACCAGGAAGGACATTTTTATTGTTATGCTATACATACGGTCATTTCCCAGCCTGCACTCCTCCAGTAATGTGTGGATGGAAAAAAAACGTCATTCGACTTCCAGTAAGACAAACATGCATCAAACTGTAGACTTCATTCACACGTTGCTTTAATTACTGCGTTATGTAACTTCATGAGACCGTTTAGCAATACAGTAAACTAGCCACGGTAATTACCAAAGAACATTTTCTCCTTTAACTTTTTCTTCAGTACCTCCCTGGCCCACTAGGGGGGGCTCTGGGCCCCACCAGTGGCTGAGAACGGCTGTTAAAAAGGACAATGATCCGAGTACAAGGGCGCGCTCTCCGCTTCACATCCGCGAACCCGACGGTCGAATACGCCTCGTTTGGGAATAATATAAAAGAAGAACTTTCTGCGGGTCGACGAAACGTCCATGGTGCAGACAGATTCTGCATTAGATTTAAAATACCAACAGAACCAGCAGGGCTACAGGAAATATTTGCAATTCAGGGAACATGTTCACATTGCAGCTAGCTACAAACACTGTCTGTTTATATGATATAGATGAAAGCTTAACTCGATAATGTCGTGTTGAGATGGAGATCCCTCTGTTGGAGTTCTTGGGACTACAAAAACACTCTGTTGTGGAGCGTCTCTTCCCTCATACACAATCTTTGGCGGGGTCCAGACGCCGGTCAGCTCTCCAACCGGCCATTGAGTTACAAACTTTTCCTTTTCTGGCGTTGAGAGCGAGAGCTGACGCTCACACATGTAAAGAACGTCCTGTAGGTGGCGCTGTAGCTGCATGCATGCCATATGAACCCTTATTACCTTCGCATTGAAAATGCGGAAGGTTATGTTTTGATCGCCGTGTATTTGTATGCGTGCGTGTTGTTCGCATAACTCAAAAAGTATTAAACCGAATCGCATGGAAATTGGTGGGATGATTGGTTATTATCCGGGGACCATTTGATTAGATTTTGGGATCGGTCGGGTCAGAGGTCAAGGTTAAGGTCACGAAAAGGTCAACATCTTATTTTTACCACAGCGCGGTCAATTTTTATCCAATTGGCATGGAACTAATGCCAACATGTTCATAATTCAATGCCCAATCTTGTGATATGCGAAGGTATGCGCTCTACCGAGTGCCCGTTCTAGTTGTGTTTGTTTCTTTTGCTATTGTTTACATTTTAATTTAAAAAAATGAAGACCAGGAGTCAGCCTCCCACTTTATGTGGAAACGATCTGTGACGGCAACTTTTTTAAATTTTTATTATTTGAATTTTTTCTTTTTTACTTCTCCGTTCGCTGCTGGTTTTGCATTTTGGTAAGTGGACACCGCCGCATGTCGGACTGAAGTGGTTGAGCTGCGCCGACGGCGGCGCGGACGGAAAAAAAAGAAACGCCACGGGAGTCTGAACGAGCCGCTTTCATAGACGCCGCTTCCAAGAGGAATGCGCTCGAAGACCTGGTCACTCTTTCACCGGCGCTGCCATCGGAGCGAGCTCTAAACGTCCTCCTGCCGCTTCCTATTGGTCCCTGTTTTTAAAGCGCGCGTTTGAGCCAATGAAATAGTCGAATGCGACGCGTGGTGCGACGCTTTGACACGGAACGGGTTGAAAAGCGAGAGGATTCGTCATTCCCTCTGCATCTTGGACCTCTGTGCATGACATCCGACGGGCGACCCTCGAGGTCGCCACGTCAGTCACATTTGTCTGGTTTCGCCATTTGGCCACAGAGTGAGCCCTCCCTTTATCAATATGTGCTCTCTGCTCCGGGGCGATCGCTGCCTCCGCGCCCGCCCAGGTCGTACGCCGGTTCTGCCGGTTCACAGGCGCTCTAACGTTGGCGACCGTCATGGCCTGGGCAGCGGCACGCTTTGCTCACGCGAGTGACGCACTCTTAACTGACCCGTGTCTCTTATTTCTTTTGTTCCTTCCTTTATCGGCCGTCGGCAGACGACGACTCAGGAGCCGCTCCCCTGTGAGTACAGTCGAGATCCTCACGGTGTCTCTTTTTTACATGTTTTATTTTTACGCACACAGCTCATGTTTCTTTGTTTCTTTGTGTTTTTCAGGAAGAGCAATTCTACTGAAAATATCAAAGACAAGAATCTGAGGCAAAGGAATTCCAATTAAAAAGGTAAAAGGTGAGTGAAGGGTCACCTCCACTTGGAAATATAGGGAACACACCAAGAATAGAATTTGTGAAACGGCTAATTGATCATTCATGTAATGTGTTTTTAATGTTTTTTTTAATGATCCTCTAGATGGGACATCCAGATGTGACTCCAGGATCCAGATGTTGTGGCACCGTCTGCTGTGCGCCCTGCAATTTTAAAAGTACCCTTTTTTTTGTGTGCTCGTGCCCTTTTTTCTTCTTTATTCTCCATATCGTGCAGCCACAGAACATAGTGTGAAGTCATTTCCGCTTGAGGCCCCCGGGGGCCAACTATTGCATGAGTTTAAAACGCCGTTATAGGAAAGTGTGTGTCTGTTATGCAATCATAAACGATCGATGTGAGGAACGCCTCCCTGTGGTTATTTTCCGTGGATGTTTCCCACGCTGACCTCGCGGTCGTCTTCGCTTCCATGTCCTCCGATCTTTGTGAAGCGCGTTGCGTCGATCGTCATAAACTTCACTGCCACTCACAACAACATTGCAAATTCTCCCTTTCCGTAGTTTTATAATTTTGCCAAATCACGAGTGTAATGCAGAAATTATACAGATTTAACGTCTGCAAAGTTTTGTTGCCGTGAGAAATTCAAGCTTTCTTTTTTAGTTTGGACATTTTTTTCTTTTTTCTTCTTCTAATCACATTTTAAATCTAAAAAGTTTTAGTCACCAGAGTTTTTGTTTTGTTTTGTCGCCAATACCACATCCAGAATAAACATCTATTGTTATGGATCAAGTGCAAGAGCTGTCTGTTACTTCTGTGAAATGCAACTTGAAGTCTTTACGCGCGGTCTTAACGTCTCAGCAGATCAACGTTCCATACGGTGTTTCACTCTCTGTGTCGCTCGTGTTCCATTTGACCCGATTAGTGTTGTGTGATTGGATGTTACCATTGCAGAGTTACACAGATTAAAAGTTTTTTAAAAAGATCCTAGCCAGACTTGTGTACGTTGTTGTACCGTTGATCACCGGCCGTTGTACGACTGGCACAAACTGAATAAAGGTTTCTGATTTTACACGTTTTTGATTTTTCTTGCTCGGCTTCTTCTCGTATCCGAGGGCGACCTGGAACATCGGGTCGATGCGCTCTGCGTACAACGAGGCCCACATAGCTGAGGAGGCTCATTATTTTTGTGAGATTTATTGTCCTGCCACTAAATGTCAATGGATAAGTCAAAGATCTCAAAAAGCATCGTTACTAGAAGAGCTGGAGGAGAAGTCCAAAGCATGTCCTCAAGCCCCAACGTGAAGTCTGACCGATGAGGACCGGAACTTTCTGAGGTTGAGAATATAAACTAGCTTTATTCATATAGACTTTTGCATAAGAGCAAATCATCTCAAGGTCTTCTCTGTGTGCATTGGACTTAAACATTTTCATTTCATTTTTTTATTTATGTATTTGCACATTAATCAACCCAGGGGTAAATGTGTCAACGTTAGCTAAGGCTTCATTACCGCTGCGGTCCCTGTGGCCAGATGTTACAGCCTTCACTAAAGGAGAGAGAGGTTAACACAGTAACATAATAAATAAAAAGATGAACATACAGGTTACGATAAAATACTGGCCTCATGATAAAATCAATAATAATAAAAAATTCTATGAAATAAATGGCCCCAAACTGCTTCCTTTATGGGGCTTATTGCACAGATCCATGTTTAAGGCCAATACTGTCAGTAACAGCCACTATAACGCATGTTTTGATCATTATAACTGGATATATGTGTTTATCTCGTGAGTTCTCTCACTGGAAAGGTTTAGAAGTAGATTTATCTTGGTTTGAAAGCCAAATGTTTGCCCCATTGAAAGTGTTGATCTTCGTCATAATGCTAAACTGTAAAATAATCTGAATGCATCGGTTTGAGGGATGTGTGGGGTCGGGCGAGCTCACAAAAGCGTCACGTCATCTAACGAGTTAATTTCCCCTAAAGTCTAGAAAAAGGCGCATTTCTCAGGAAGCGTGTGTGCAGTGCGTGTGTTCCTCCACCAGGGGGCGCCCTTTCACCGACAATAGACGACTCCACTAACACACAGGCGGACGATCCACCTCAAGCAACAGGCGGGCGCGCGCTCTCTTCGCGAGGAAAGCCACGTGATCACCTGACCCTGGTGGTCTACCTGAGGATGGAGAACTTACTGGTTCCTTGTGACCTTCACCTGTTACCTTTTGTGCCACTTGTCCTCACTCAGGTGAGTTTATGTATGTATGTAGTTGTAATACTATATCTGTTTACTTATTCTATAAATAAACTTTCTAATGACTGCGAGTTTTTTTTGGACATTGTTTCTTCATTATAAGTAGTTGCAGCCCAAAGGTAACACTGTCTCTCACGCACGCGCGCGCGTACGGCAGCGCACTGTTGGCGTCGCTATGGCTGATGTTTGCGTGTGTGTGTGTGTGTGTGTGCGTGCGCGCGCGTATGTGTGTGCGTAAAGCAGAAGGCTGCTGCTCTCCGCCCAGTGGCGCGCCCGGCTCAAGGTGCGGGGAGTGTCCGCCCCTGTGTGTGTGTGTGTGTGTGTGTGTGTCATTGTTCCGGCTGTGGATGGACGAGGAGGAGGAGGAGGACGGCGAGGAGGAGCCCAAATCCCAGCAGCCCCGACCCCCTCGAGTCCCCACCAGCTGGGCCGGACGCGAGCATCATGGGAGCAGCGCAGGGACCGAGATGAAGAGATCCACGCCTGGAGGCGGAGCCGCGTCCATTGCGCGCAAGAAGTCCGACAGCCACGAGCTGTGGCTCCTGCCAGACCAGGACTGCGCACCTGTCGGCGGCGCAGCCTCTGCTCTGTTGTGCCGGGGGAATGCCGCTGCCGGACGGGACGCAGTAGTCCCACAGGCCGTAGCACCGGGAGCCACCGGCATGATATGCAACAAAAACGGAGATTGCATCCGGGACCCGACTAGTTCAGGGAGCCTCTCCTCGCTCCTCTCCAGGCAGGAGAAGCAGGCTGCCGAAGACGGGAAGCTGCAGGCGGCGAGCATGGACGGCTCCATCACTTCAGCGGGGCCCCTGCACGCACATGGGCCCGGCGCCGAGGTCCGGATGATCGAGAAGAAGGACTCCAGAGTTTCCTTCTCCAACGCGCCGACGAGCAAAGGACAGACTCCGAGTCAGCACTCCAGGAATTCTGTCACCTTCACCAAAGCGGAGGACGGCTCTCTGATCGTGCCGGATGACGGAGACTCCCGGGGAAACCCGACGTCCATGCAGCGGCAGTTCAGCTCCTTGCTTCAGCCCGGGGTGAACAAGTTCTCCCTGCGCATGTTCGGCAGCCAGAAGGCGGTGGAGAAGGAGCAAGAGCGCGTGAAGTCTGCGGGGAAATGGATTATCCACCCGTACAGCGACTTCAGGTAGGGGTCAACCTGAGTTATTGATGGAGTGGCATGGCAGTCGATGAGCTGTGTTTAATGATATGGATATGTACTACCTGGTACTCATGTGCCACCATCACACCTTACAATAACAGGTACGGTCATGGGAAACATGGAAAAGTCATGGCATTTGTAAATGGTTATTTCCAGGCCTGAAAAAATCCTGGGAAGGGGGGAATAAAATCCCAAAGTTTTTTCGAAAAGTCATGGAAATGTGTTGTATTCATATGGTGCATTCAAGTAGAGTTTTTTTAATAATTAATATGCTTTTAAAAGAATATAAACTGGCATATACAGCTCTCATTCTCGTTTTTCGCGCTGCACGTGAACGCACCTTAACTGAAAAGACATGCATGTTTATTCTTTTAATCAAACTATTGTCTCTCATTCATTTATGTCATTTAAGGCTATTTAAGGTTATATAATGTATGCTTTGGAATTCTGATTGATAGTTTAAATATACATGTTCTCACTTATTTATGTATACATCGAGATTTTTTGAGCATGAACCCTGAAATAATCAATAATAGAATATTCAAGTTCGATATATCCATAGAATGCTTAAACTGCATCCAAGATATGTCTATATTTTATTTAGCATAACACCTTTTGAACCTTGAAACTTAAGGGGAGGATTTGATGATTAATTGTTGATAAAAAAAAAACTAAATATGAGCAATTCCCTCTCGGACGTGCACATTCCCAAATTTAAGGGACAGATATGACTCAAATAGTAACGTATCTGCGATATATATCACGGACAAGCAAAAGTTTATCTTTAGTGTGTTTCATCTCGAAGATGAACTTGACGGGAAATTGCAAAAGTCAAAGTTTCCAGCGTTGGAATGTGCTCCCAGCATCTGTTCCAGCACCGAGGACAGCTCCTCTGACGTCTGGAGATAAAGCCGAAACAACGACCTGATACCGCCGTCTGGCTCCGACTCAGATTTTTGCAATCAAACTGTGATTTCCTAGAAATGCTGAATTGGTGTTTTTTTCTTCTTTTTTAAGTGTGAGGGAACATTCATGACTCAGCGAAAACCTCTTCAGCCGGTTCCTCCCTCATTCGCTCATCGCCGCTCTGACAGAAGTGTAAACTCTGTGTTTCTGAAACAAAAAGCACATTCAGACTAATCTGCCGATGATTTTGTGAACTCATTATTTTCTTAAAGACATTTTGTATTATTGTACGTGTTAAAACATACACGTCACCATGTGATGCACCAGAATAGCTACACAGCTAATGTGCGTCTGTCGTCTCTTAAAAGACCATAACAAACAAACAATAAAAAAACAACAGTGCAGGATAAGACACACTACCACAGTATATGTGCTCAGAAAAACACAAAACACACACAAAATTAATAAACAATAATCCCTTTCCTGAAGCCCAGCAGGTCAAACACACTTAAGATCACAGAAGGTGAAAGAGGAGCAGTATAGTCTTCACATATTTGGCCATTTTTTGCTTGAGAAATTGCCTAAAAGTGGTCAAAATAGTCGTAAAAACATGTTCTGCTCTTGTGCTGAACTTCTCAAAACGATAAAAAACGCGACTGGGTTCCCGTGGTAACCGATTGATCCCTGTGGTTACTTGAACACGGGCCCGGTGGCTTTACCCTGATGAACTGCACCCGGCTTGTATTTCCTGTCGTATTCCTGTCCCTCCGCTCGCCCTCGGCTTGACCTTGTCCCGAGTCAAATGGCGTGGGTTACATCGCCAGAGGAGAAGATATACAGCACACTGTGTCCCTAACTGTGTCACTGTGTCCCCCCCCCGTCGTGCTTCAGGTTCTACTGGGACTTCACCATGCTGATGTTCATGGTGGGCAACCTGATCATCATCCCCGTGGGCATCACCTTCTTCAAGGAGGAGACCTCCACGCCGTGGATCATCTTCAACGTGGTGTCCGACACCTTCTTCCTCATGGACCTGGTGCTGAACTTCCGGACGGGCATCGTGTTCGAGGACAACACGGAGATCATCCTGGACCCCAAGAAGATCCAGAAGAAGTACCTGCAGAGCTGGTTCGTGGTGGACTTTGTGTCCTCCATCCCCGTGGATTACATCTTCCTCATCGTGGAGAGGGGCCTGGACTCCGAGATGTACAAGACGGCCCGGGCGCTGCGCATCGTCCGCTTCACCAAGATCCTCAGCCTGCTGCGGCTGCTGAGGCTGTCCAGGCTCATCCGCTACATCCACCAGTGGGAGGAGGTAGGCACGCAGCAACATTCACAACATGTACAGCGACATATGTACGGGGCTGCAGCCCGATGCTAACATAGATGGCCGAATCATGTGGTATAGTGGACCACGAGGGGAGAACACATGAGCACCACTGGTGTTGATTGGGCCCAAAATAACCTGAAGGATGTGGGCAGATATTGCATAAACAGACATTATTAATGATATATAAAATGTTATTGTTATAAACTTCTCTCTCTCTATATATATATAAATATGTATATATATGTATATATATACATATTTATATATACTTATCTATTAATTTATATATATATATATATACATATGTATATATTTTTATATACATATATATTTATATTTATTTATATATGTATTATTTAAATATATATACATATATTTATATATATATATATGTATACATATATCTTTATTTATATATACTTATTTATTAATTTATATATATTTATATATAAATATATATATATATATACATATTTATATATACTTATCTATTAATTTATATATACATATGTATATATTTTTATATACATATATATTTATCTATATATATATATTGATATATGTATTATTTAAATATATCTACATATATACATATATTTATATATAAATGTATATATATATACATATATCTTTATTTATATATACTTATTTATCAATTTATATATATTTTTATATATATTCAATACATATATATATATATATATATGGACCAATGAGCCAAGACCGGTATCTCCCTCATGAGCCAATATCGACCAATAAGATTGTCTCTATCCGACAGCGACATGGAGGTTACTCCTGGTTCGTGGAATCTCTCCAAATCAATATTTCTTTATTCATCAGAAACAATAGTGAGAAAGAAAAGTTATTTTTGTGAAGAAGATATTATATCTAGATATCGACTTGTTACAGATGCATTGGCATCGTGCGTACGCCGGCCGATGACTAACACGGGATCGTAGCACAGAAATACCAAAGTAGGTGTGATGTTATTTAGAAACAGTGACGTTTTTTTTCTTCTTCCCACCAGAGGGAGTTGATTTAGTCAGCTGTGAAAAGGTGACACTTTGTTAAACAGAAAGAAAGAAGAAAAAAACAGATTTCATGGATCCGGATCAAGATCGTTGTCAAATGGTGTTTAAAGCATTTAAAATGTGTCGTTATGGGATTAATAAAACTAAATATAGAAATATAGGCATGGGCATCAACCATGCTGCAAATGGAAACATCCATAAAGGGTCCACAGAGTGGGTTTATTGTGAATTTTAAGGTGGATTAGCCACAGATCAAAGGCCCCATGAGTTATTGATCATCACCGATGATCCTGTATACGAAGTTAGCTTCAGTTTGGATGTTCTCTTCATGTTTCCCGCCACTTTTAATTGTTTTATTGAAGAAAACAAACTCTAGCGCTCTAATTAATTTCACAATATTTGGATTCCGGTGCCGTGGTGATGATGTAATGCTGCGTGAACATGAAAACAAAGCTCTGTGTGATTACTCCCACGTTGTGAAGCAATAAGCCGGATAGCTGCACGACAGCTGATGAAGTTAAGAATTCATCAAATATTAATTTGCGCTTTACTCGTCGGAAAGCCGAAGAGGGATTTTCCGAGGAGGTAACGCAGTGACCGGAGACACTAATTGCCTTTTCATCGTTGCCGTAGCAAAAGTTTGCTTTTTAATTTTTTCCATAATTTTCCATATTGTTTCAATGTGACATTTCAAACCGCCCGGTTTACCCGTCAGGAAAAGTGGTCAATCCTCATATGTCATCTGCATAAACACGATTAAGCCCTCGCTGGGCGCCGTTCTGCATAGAAAGGGAAAATCCATATTTGGATGAGCCAAGCGTCCATAAATCAAAAGTGTGGAATAAATAAACAAGCAGTGGATTACAGAGTTTATTTGAGCTCCAGGAGAAACCTGACGACTGAACGCTGCTCGGCACCGATCGGCTTCGTCCAGCAGAGCCGTGCTCCGTCCCAACATGGCCGACCGGGCTTCCCCTCGGCTCGGCTCGGCTCGCGTATGTTTTCCCAAAAGATCCTCCCAGAGTTGTGCTGATTTCCCCGTTGAGCTCCACTGCAGCGCTCATAATCTGTGAAAGGAAAAGAACCAGCAGGTTGTGCATGTTTCACGTGACTCTCTGAATAGACCATCTATGTGTGTGTGTGTGTGTGTGTGTGTGTAAGCAGGGAGAGATAAGCATTGTCTGGAATAACCAGAGCAATTTCCTGAGGCAGGAAGCTCGTATCAGGGGCGTCTCTAGGACTTGGATACATCTGGGGCTTAGCCAGTGCAGTTTAGATCGGAAAGTGACCCACGGCGAGCGTTAGATGGTGTGCATATCAACTCAAAATAAATGTGTTTCATTGAGGACTACTCTTTGCGCATGCGCCAGCTGAAAATCAGTTGTTTACATGAGGTGAAGACACTTTCAGGGCTGTACGGTGGTGTAGTGGCTAGCACTGTCATCTCAAAGCCAGGGGGCCGTGGGTTCAATTCCCAGTCGGGGCGTTCCTTCTGTGTGGAGTTTGCATATTTTGTTAGTTAGTTAGTTTATATTTTGAGTTGGACAAACACAAATTAATTTAATTTAATGAATATCGTTATTTTATTTTAGATGTATTTGATACAAATGAGTTGGACTAACTTAATAACATTTTATTGCACTGATGTGCTAAATTTGAGTTGGAGTGGCATATAATTATTGGATGGAAAACCTGCCAACAATTTAATTGAGTTCATCCAATGAGTCATTTCTTTGAGTGTAGAAACACTCTCAGACAGCAGCTTGCTGTTACGTGCGCCTGCTGCCAGCCTGACTCCGCTGTTTTGGGTGAATGACGTCACGTGGGACCTGGAGGTGTTAACCACTTGTGTGCCAAATCTTCTTTTTTTAAATTTTTGTATTAACATTCGGGGCTAATTAAAAAACATCCGGGGCTTGTCGACAAATCATACAAGAACATATAAAAGTAATGAACTGATTTTGTATCTTTATAGATCTTTTCTGAGATTTAGCTTAAATTATGCGAACATTAAAACATTTTTACCGCACCAAGGAAGAGTTTATAAAAATAAGTCAGACTTTTGTATGTTAAGAAAAGTCCTGTATATAGATTTCCCCAAGAGTTCCAGGAAATGAATGATGCAGACGTATTCCATACATATCTGAAATCCCCTACAATAACAATCAAACTATTTTAATGTATCAATTAGGACATTTTTCAAAGTAAAAGTCCTAAATGTTTAAAGAAATCGGTAATTTCTTTAATGTTTGAGTTGCTTTATATGTGTATTTCCTCATAGTCCTAGGCAATAATGCTACACAATAAATAGAATGCTTCAATCAACACCGTGATCGGTGATCGGTATTATCGGATCGGCAGGTACTGATTTCAGTGATCGGTGATCGGTATTATCGGTGATCGGCAGATACTGATTTCAGTGATCGGTGATTGGTGATCGGCACCAAAAACCTGATCGGTGCATCTCTAGAGGAGGAGGAGGAGGAGGAGGAAGAGGAGGTGTTCCGTGCACAGACAGCTCACATGCTCACTACTAAAGTGTCGTGCGCCATTTGAAGCCCTTAAAGTGGAGAGTAATGAATGCTCCCATGCGCCGTAGCGTGTGGAGTGGTACGTGTGTGTTGTGGTCCGAGTGGCTGGAGGATGACATGCTTCCAAAAAAGGTTTTTGCTTTTCTTGTGTCGGCTCTGTGACGAACAAAGAGACGTCTGCACTCGATTCTCTAGTGAGAAACGAGCCGTCTGTTTTTTGAAGTGAACCGCCCCATAAAGAAGAGCGTTCCATTGTGCACGAATATGGAATTCTATACGTCGCTCATCCACCGCCTGGCCTACTTCTCTGTCCCCTAGTGGGGGGGGGGGGGGGGGCTTTTGCTTACGATTTCGCGAGGCTAAGCTTTTAGTTTTTTCTTTAACACATTGATGTAAACCTACGCACACACACACACACACAGTGGAAACCAGGCCTGCCCGGTAGCCGGCCAGAGCCACGCCGAGAGGCCCGACCGCGGATCAAAGCCTCGTCGGTGGAGGCGTCATCGTTCATCGTTCTTCGTCTCGTCCAGCTGGTTCTGATGTGAAATCCTCAGCGTGACACTAATACTTGACCATGATTGAGGAGGAGCGGCGTGCGGCACGTCGACCACGTTGCTTCTGATGAGCGATGTCGTCTCAACGTGTTTTACCTCCTGATAAAGACAAAATAGTTGATGTAGTCGGTCCAGGCTGTTTTACTGAAGAGAGGAAGAGGAGAACCAGGACCGAGCGGGCCAGACTGCAGTACTCGTGAGAGGTTCTTTAACCCTTGTGTTGCCTTCGGGTCAATATGACCCGATTCAATGTTTAACCCTCCTGTTACCTTTATATTTACTAACATATTTTACCCTTGAGGTCAATATGACCCCAGCTATTAAAATCTCCAGAAAATTATTAGAATTAATATTGTTTTCCAAGTTTAAGTGTGAGGTACTTTATGTTTGTTTGTTGACTCCCGAAAGAACACCGACATTAAACATTGAATCGGGTCAAATTGACCCGAAGGCGAGACAAGGGTTAAATATTGAATCGGGTCAAAATGACCCGAAGGCAACACAAGGGTTAAAGGGACTCTGGGGAAACACTACCGCCTTTGTCCACAGGGGCCGCCAAATCACGAAATTAAAGTTCCTCGTAGTCGCTTTAAATCTGCACGCATCAAACAATGTCGAATGAAGACCTAAAAGAAAACACAAGACATCGATTAATGCTGCTTTAAGAGTCGGATACTTTAAAACACATCTTTCCATCCCCTCGCACATCTATCTCCGTCTTCCCCTCCTCTCCAGCGCTGACGACCGTCTCTCTCCCCCTGACAGATCTTCCACATGACCTATGACCTGGCCAGCGCTGTGATGCGAATATTCAACCTGATCGGGATGATGCTGCTGCTGTGCCACTGGGACGGCTGCCTCCAGTTCCTGGTGCCCATGCTGCAGGACTTTCCGTCCGACTGCTGGGTCTCCCTCAACAAGATGGTGGTAAGTAAAAATAAATTTGTATTTGTACATGTTACACAATCAGAGGAATATCAGCGTGCGAAGGGGTTTGACGGAGCAATCACTGCAAAAGCCAAAAGCATTCAGCGTTTCCCCCACGGAGCACAGAAGTGTGTTATTTGCATGCAGTTGGGTGAATCAGATTTATTTAAGGTTGAGTTTGCACACACACACACACACACACACGGCCTTAAACCCAGGAGACATGCCAGTGTGGACAGCAAGCAGGAGTGAGGGATGAAAAAAAAACGTTTTTCACTCCATACATCACTTCATGTGGTTCGTTCTCTTTTTTCTTCACCTCTCCTCTCAGACGTCGTTCCCTCGTTCTCGCTGACAGGTATGGCTTCTGGCCATCTGCTGGAAAGACGGAGGCAATTTAATGCTGACGTGAAAGAGGAAGACACAAAAAAACACCACTCAAGCTGCATGAAGTACACTAATCTCATCTCATCAATGAAAGTATCATTATTATAAGCAACTTGTACCGTAAGATTCTCTTTTCAATCACATCTCAGGCTTTAGAACGAAAATAAATCCGCAATCAATCAATAAAATACAAAACTACAACACACTACAGTTTCCCAAATCCCCATAAAGGTGAATCTGAACCTCTGTAATATTGCTTCAACACATACTGAACATTATAACCGTAAAGCTAGCGTGGATCATCTCGCTAATGGCCAGCAGGGGGCGACTCCTTTTGATGCAAAAAGTCAGGATTGTATAGAAGTCTATGAGAACGACGGAGACTCTACGTCTCACTTGATTGGTGAACATTATAAACATGAGTTCATGGACTTAATCTCTATTTCAAGTCTGCTTGATGTTCATTTAGTACATTATGATCCCATTTAGAGTAAAAAAAGATAGACCATAAAGCGGGGTGTGCTTTAGGGTGTGGCTACCTTGTGATTGACACGTTGTTTGGGAGTTGTCAGTGTCTTCTTCTTAAAACGTTAACCCTTTAAACATGTTTCCAGTCCATGAAGGTTCATTGTCACCATTTTGTTTAACTAAAACAAATTTTGTATTCGCCGTTCGGTTTTACTTTGCTCCAAATAACAAAATGGCGACGGCCAAAATGATGAATTTGAGGTTTCCGAACTACAGTCCACAAAACCAACGGGTGATGTCACAGTGACTACGTCCACTATGTCCCCAGTCTATGGATTGACATCAATCCATGGGACTGGGATTATGTTCCTGTGGTAGTTTATTCCATTTCTTGGATGTTCCTGTGGTAGTTTATTCCATTTCTTGGATGCTCCTGGGGTAGTTTATTCCATTTCTTGGCTGTTCCTGTGGTAGTTTATTCCATTTCTTGGATGTTCTTGAGGTAGTTTATTCCATTTCTTGGATGTTCCTGAGGTAGTTTATTCCATTTCTTGGATGTTCCTGAGGTAGTTTATTCCATTTCTTGGATGTTCCTGTGGTAGTTTATTCCATTTCTTGGATGTTCCTGAGGTAGTTTATTCCATTTCTTGGATGTTCCTGAGGTAGTTAATTATCTCCAAAGGGTGCAAACGTAGAGGAGATGATTCTCGGAAGCTGTCAGGCCCCTCCCCCTTTTTCACGAGTGATGCACGCGAGTCATTTTGCAGGTTTAAAGCAGATTTTCACTTTGTTAATGACAAATCCAAAACGTGTCTGTAAATATTGGTCGGAAAAAAACATCCAACAGTTGTTTCGATATTACAGTCTGGACCAAAAGGGGCGGAACGACCGACAGGCTAGAGTGGCAAAAGAAAAAAATCAATGTTGGCCTATCAGTCTGGCTTTTCCCCAATGTTGTTAAATCTAAAAGCAGTATAGATTTTTCTCCCCCCTCTTACTTACGCTTCGTCATGAGCGTAGCAGCACAGCTGCTTCGGGCTCGCACATCATCACCGACAGACACGCCTCTGGATGCACACCGACAGCCGTCTGACACCTGCAGCTGCGTCTCACTCCAGAGGCCGGGATCCTGTTCGGCGAAGCTGGGTCCATCAGAGCACGGGTTCTCAAAATAAGGCGCTCTGTAATTCGCTAGAAATCAGTAAAAAAAAAGTGCGGTATCATTAAGAAGTGCTCGTCTACAGACGGGGACGATCTGCGCCCGTAAAAAGAAGCATATCGTGACCTTTGCTCCCGTCACGTTGGCTTTGGGCCAATTGGAAGTCTGATACGACTCACGGCGGTATATACACTCATTATTTTTAAGGAGGATAAGTGATTTTAAATCCGGATTTATTGGGGTGACGGCGGTCCTGCTGCTGTTCATCGATCGCCGAACGCTTTCAGGATCAATCACTTGAAATAAAAACACGTAAAAGCTCTCGAAGCGCGATTGATTTGTGCATCACTGCGAAACTTAAGGTTGAAACGTTTTAGAAAACACATAGTTTATAGCATCTCGTATAAATGGTAGTAAGCAGACGCTGAACCGGTGTAATGATGAAGAGTGGCTCCTTGGATAATGTGCATCCCTGCGTCGATTAGCTTCAGTCCTGTAATGTGTACCCCCCCCCCCCCCCAAGACAGCTGACCGTTTCTCAGTTTGTATATGTTGTAAAAATACAGCAAGTAAGACGATCTCGTTGTATTGTGTGTGTGTGTGTGTGTGTGTGTGTGTAGAGAGAGAGAGCGTAAACCAACATGTGATAACTAAATATATATACAGGACTGTCTCAGAAAATTAGAATATTGTGATGAAGTTCTTTATTTTCTGTAATGCAATTAAAAAAACAAAAATGTCATGCATTCTGGATTCATTACAAATCAACTGAAATATTGCAAGCCTTTTATTCTTTTAATATTGCTGATTATGGCTTACAGCTTAAGAAAACTCTAAAATCCTATCTCATAAAATTTTAATATTTCCTCAGACCAAGTAAAAAAAAGATTTATAACAGCTGAGTGTTTGTCAAGGCTCAGGAAACCCTTAGGCAGGTGTTTCGAGTTAATTAGACAATTCAAGTGATTTGTTTAATACTCTACTAGTATACTTTTTCATGATATTCTAATATTTAGAGATAGGATATTTGAGTTTTCTTAGCGTAAGCCATAATCAGCAATATTAAAAGAATAAAAGGCTTGCAATATTTCAGTTGATTTGTAATGAATCCAGAATGCATGACATTTTTGTTAATTGCATTGCAGAAAATAAAGAACTCATCACAATATTCTAATTTTCTGAGACCTGTATACAAAGAGAGCGACCAGGTAAGCGACCAAGGCAGCGAGGAAGCGACCAAAGAAGCGACCAAAGAAGCGACCAAGGCGACCAAGCGACAAGAAGCGACCAAAGAAGCGACCAAAGCGACCAAGCGACAAGAAGCGACCAAAAAGCGACCAAGGAAGCGACCAAAGGAAGCGACCAAGAAGCGACCAAAAGCGACCAAAGAAGCGACCAAGGAAGCGACCAAGGACCAAAGGAAGCGACCAAAGAAGCGACCAAGGAAGCAGCCAAAGAAGCGACCAAAGAAGCGACCAAAGAAGCGACCAAAGGAGCGACCAAAGCGACCAAGCGACCAAAGAAGCGACCAAGAGAAGCGACCAAGGAAGCGACCAAAGAAGCGACCAAAGAAGCGACCAAAGAAGCGACCAAGGAAGCGACCAAGGAAGCGACCAAAGAAGCGACCAAGGAAGCGACCAAAGAAGCGACCAAGGACCAAAGAAGCGACCAAGGAAGCGACCAAAGAAGCGACCAAAGAAGCGACCAAGCGACCAAAGAAGCGACCAAGAAGCGACCAAGGAAGCGACCAAGGAAGCGACCAAAGAAGCGACCAAGGACCAAGGAAGCGACCAAGGAAGCGACCAAAGAAGCGACCAAAGAAGCGACCAAAGAAGCGACCAAGGACCAAAGCGACCAAGGAAGCGACCAAGGAAGCGACCAAGGAAGCGACCAAAGAAGCGACCAAAGAAGCGACCAAGGAAGCGACCAAAGAAGCGACCAAAGAAGCGACCAAAAGCGACCAAAGAAGCGACCAAGGAAGCGACCAAAGAAGCGACCAAGAAGCGACCAAAGAAGCGACCAAGGAAGCGACCAAGGAAGCGACCAAGGAAGCGACCAAGGAAGCGACCAAAGAAGCGACCAAGGAAGCGACCAAGGAAGCTCTCTCTCTCTCTCTCTCTCTCTCTAAGAAGAAGACATAGTTATAGACCATAGTTGCATCATGCTGCTCCAGAAGTCAGAAAAATGCTGCATTTATTCAACCAAGACCTTTTAATAAGCCGCTCGTTATATTCAGAGGAAGTAAATGTCCTCCTTGAAGTCTTGACTTCAGACTCTGAGGTGGAAGTTGCAGTCAGACCCATCAGCCCATTATCTACACATTAACACACACACATCTAATTTAACTTGTATGCGTCAGTGCTCCAGTCGAGATAAATACTTTAATACTTTTTAACGTCGGGGTTCCTCATTAATCTGCTCGAGTTGACTTCCGGCAGACACCGAACCGTCTTCACCTTCCCGTTTACTCTCCGGGTTTAAAATAATGAATAATGAAACTCCTCCGGTTCTGAATAATGAACACCGACACGGCTAACCAGGTCTTTTTACAGTTTACATATTAAAATCCTAAATGTCAGTCCTTTCACGGCAGGGTCGGTTTTCCAACTGGAGGAGAGGCTGCACGCTGTCGACGACACACACACACACACACACACACACACATTCAAATAACAAGCCGAGTCTCAAACAGCATGCAAACCCAGACGGACGGGCCATCGTCGATTCTATACTTACCTCGCCGTGCATCACGGAGGTCTCGTGCTCCCTTTGTGTGTCTGCCCACATGATTTATGGACAATTATCATCCACACCGCTTCAAAAAGATCCGTGGAAAATAAAAAAAATGCACATTAGAGGTGATTTCATCGGCTTCCCCTCCCTCGGGGCGGTGTCTCTGCAGATTGAGTTTTATTGTGTGACAATGAGGGATGTCATTTTTAATAAGAAGAGCCAGCTGTACGCTGTCACTTTTAATCAGCTGCTATTCCCAACTCCGCCGCACGCTGACCTGCTGCAGCTGGTCGTTGACGAACACACGCGTCCACTCCTTTTGCTTTCGATTGGATCTGCACTCGTCTCGCATACAGTACTCCAATTAGCTATGAAGCTGAAACCTAGCCGCTGCTTAGCTAAGCATAAAGACTAACAGATCATGCACCTTCAACCCATTGATGCTAATGTGGATGGCACTAAACCGGCACGCTTTCTTTTTTAATAACTGAAATATTAAATATAGGTCATCATTATGGCCCCATGCCGCTACCTTGTGATTGACACATCTTGGAGTTGTAATTTCTTTTTTAAGTGTTCACTCAGAGCTTCAACCTTTCACAGCGGGGGGTTTCACTTCATGAAAGTACATTTTCTTTGCCCTTTTTTGTGCCTTCTGGTTAATTCTTTTTTTTTAAAGCCATGAAGCCTAAACTTCGAATGTACGGTCCATTATCAGTATACCAGGAAGAATAAAAAAATCCATTTTCAGGACCACGGTTCGGTGTATTGACAGTAATGAACGCACGTGACCGTATAAGAATAGAGCCTGTCAGACGAGCCGAGGGCATCGCTTTACGTCTCCTCAGCGGCCGTCTATTCTTAATGTAGTCGTTCCCTTTGTGCAGCACCTTGGGGAAACAACCCCAGAGACGGTGGAGTTGTTATTCTCTGGAGCTCGTGTCCACTGAAACACTGAGTGTGTGTGTGTGTGTAGGAGACTGAGAGTGTGTGAGAAGGTGTTTCTCTGGCTTCCTGCTGCTCATCCAGCAGCGGTGTGGCCGGCATGCTGATGGCTGACGGGTCTCCACATGTGGGGACGAGTCTCCGACTGAGGCCCCGAGTGTGTTCGTCAATGTTCTGTTCGGTATGTAGTGAAAGGAAAATATAACACCTTTGTAAAGGTGTGGAGATCATTCATGGCGTTTCTGGAGGGGGGTGATTCTGTAACCCCCACACATCTTTTTATTTAATTAAATGTTGTTGTTTCCTCTTTCTTCTCTCATTGGTCACATCTGGGAATGTGGGAGCGTTCTATTTGGGGAGCATAATATGTTTCTATCCCTGCATGCATATATATATATATATCACTCTCTACTGTTATTTTAATTTTAGTTATACTGCTGAAAAACAACTAACCATCCCACTGAGATCTCTATTTTATATTTTCAAGTGCCTTTATGTACTTTTGATGTGCCTTGTTATGCTTTGTGTAAGTTTTTTATTATTAAATGTACTTCTTTTAACAATCATAATATAAAATAAATAAAATAAATAAAATAAATAAAATAAATAAAATAAAATAAATTAATTTAATTTAATTAAATATAAATGTTCTGTTCCGGTTTCTCTGAATTATTCTTTTCATAACTGGCTTGAGACACGAGCGGTTACAGAGGGTTACAGAGCGTCGTCGTGGATGAATAGGTCCAAAACAACAGATATGAAACACCCAGCCGGTTTTATGGCACCTTTTCCTTGCTGTTCCTCCTATCACCTCTTTTGGCAGCCTCTGGCCAGCACGTCCTCTTTCACCTCACCGCCCCCCCAAAAAATAGAAAGAAAATACGAAATAAATTTGAATCTCAAATGAAATGCAAATGTTCCTGGAAAAATCCAACCAACAAAGCAGATACAAATCCAAGCAGTTAATCAGCGACTGAAGGCTCCACTCGTCTCAGAGAGGAAGAAGAAACACACGTGCAACTTGGACCGTGTGTGTGTGTATGTGTGTGTGTGTGTTTGAGGAGCGTATGTGACTGAGTGTGTGAGCTCCAATCAGAGGGCACACTGGAGTGGGCCGATTCACAGGCTCCTCATTTACACTACGCTAATTTTATTTGTGTCCTTCGTCTTCTAGCTGCTCACTGATGATGATGATGATGATGATGATTAGGCTCTTCACCAAACCTGAAACATTTATCCGAAAATGAGCCGTACACAGAAATGTCTTCCTCTCCAGCACTCTTGACGTTTAATGTACTCTCTCTGTCACCGCTTCACCGCGGCATGAAAAGGACGATAATAATATACACTACCGCTCAAAAGTTTGGGGTCAACTTTCCATGAAAACTCACTTTTATTTATCAAATAAATTGCAAAATGAATAGAAAATATAGTCAAGACATTGACATGGTGAGAAATAATGATTTTTATTGTAAATATTAATGTTGTTTTTCTTGTGGCTCAAAGGAAGGCCAGTTTTAGAGCTTCTCTCACCAGCACAACTGTTTTCAGCTGCGCTCACATAAAAAGGGCTTTCAAGGGTTTTCTACCCATCCGTTAGTCTTCTAAGGTGATAACACAATGTACCATTAGAACACTGGAGATGGGCCTTTACACACCCATGTAGAGACTTCATTAAACACCAGAGAATAGTCATTTACCACATTAACTATGTAGAGATTGTGTTTATGATTAATTTAATGTTATATGCATTGATAAAAACAGTGCTTTATTTTGAAAAATAAGGACATTTCTCAGTGACCCCAAACTTTTGAACAGTAGTGTACAAATAATTATTCCACGAGGACACGATAACACAGCTTAGTTCCTCTTCACCTCCTCCACCCGTGTCCTCATGTTTGCTTCCCCCTCACTCGTCTTCTCCTCCCGTCTCTCCTCCCCCGAACAGAACGACTCGTGGACCGAGCTCTACTCCTTCGCCCTCTTTAAGGCCATGAGTCACATGCTGTGCATCGGATACGGACGCCAGGCGCCGGAGAGCATGTCGGACATCTGGCTGACCATGCTCAGCATGATCGTCGGGGCCACCTGCTACGCCATGTTCATCGGACACGCCACCGCACTCATCCAGTCGCTGGACTCGTCCCGGAGGCAGTACCAGGAAAAGGTAAAACAAAAACAAAGGGTCTGGCTACTTTTTTTTGGTGTCCCGTGTTGTTTCACTGGATGGGTTCTGCTCCACAGCTCGTGGGGATGCAATGGGGCGGGTTTAAAGTCAGAAAAACAAACGCATTTCACTACTTATCAATAGAAATGTGGGATAATCCATGTGGTTTAATCCAGGTTAGTAGCAGCCTTCAATATAGATGTGATTATTTAAAGCACAGGTGTCGAACACAAGGCCCGCTTGAAATTGAAGAAAAATATCCCGTGCTTTTATTTTGAAGGTTTAGGATTAAATGGATTTATGTTATAATATTAGAGACATCTTCTTATGTATAATATTTCTACACTCAAATAAACAATAACCAAATGCAAAGAGAGTTATTTAACAATATGTTCGAGGAGTTTATCAAGTGTTTCCGGCCCTTTAAGAGGGCGGCCATGATGCTGATCTGGTCTTATTTCACCTCCATGCTCCTGAAGCCGTTGACCAATCCTTCTTTCTCTCTGGAGTTTTTGGCTTCGAGCCAAATCTAAAGTCCCAGTCCACAATTTAAAGTTTTCTTTTAATCAACAAAATGTCCTCCGCTCCTCACGAAATTCGAAAATAACTTAGTTTGATGAACTAGCAATAAAATGGTAATTGGTGTCCAGTTGGCCTTTTTGACGTTAATGTCTCAAGGACGTCCGGAGTCTGCTTAGTGTCGCCCGCATGGCGCCGTACTGCGTCAGCGGCGTGGCGTCTGCAGCAATCACTTCCTGCCATCGGCCTCGTCTTCCTCTTCCTCCGCGATGCAGTGAAATAATGAGCAGGCTCGTCCAACATGTCGACGCGGCAGAGTAAACAGATCAGACTTAGAAGCGTTTTCATGGCTCCGGCACTAAGCTCCGCCCCCACGGAAAGAGCTCGAGGGATCAAGAGCTGGACAAAGCACGCTGGTGTTTCTTTCTGCTTCATCAGAATGGACCCGTGCTGTTTGGTCAGCTTTAGTTAGTTTGTGTCTCGGAGGTCTGGGGACAGGAATGTGAAGAGACGGAGATCTGTGATCAGAGACTGGAGCAGTGATTCTGACGGACGACTTTTTGATCACGCGGTGGAATTGCCAGTTTTTACGTCTGCTTGCTTTCACATAACTAACTTCAAATGAAGCTGCACTTTCGAACCATTTATCCATAATCTTTAGTTAATTCCCCTGTTTATTTTTTATTTTTAGCTACAATTTTAGCTATTTATCAGGATGCTTTTAGCTCATTATTTCAGTAATTTATTAATTACTTTATTCCCCTGTTTATTCATTATTTTTAGCATTTCTTTGCTATTTATCAGGATGCTTTTAGCTCATTATTTCAGTAATTTATTAATTACTTTATTCGCCTGTTTATTAAATATTTTTAGCGAATTATTTTGGCTATTTATTAATGACTTAATTAGCCTGTTTATTTATTATTTTTAGCTACAATTTTAGCTATTTATCAGGATGCTTTAAGCTCATTATTTCAGTTATACATTAATTAGCCTGTTTATTCATGGCCTTTAGCTAATTAGTTCTCATCCATACTTTTCACTATTTCATTCATTAAATTGCTTTTAAGGCATTTATATTAATGTGTGTACGGTTGTTATTTTCCCGACCAAAACACATGCATGTCTTCAATTTTAGGAACATGGTGGGATTTTTGCAAAGGGCCAAAGTGGGTGACAGGTGACCCCACCTCCCCCAAGTAGCGACAAGGTAGCTTAGCGTTCCCTCATTACCCCCCTCCTTCACATTGAGGGTACTGGCCTCCTCCTCCTCCTCCTCCTCCTCCTCCTCCTCCCGTCTGCATTGCTTCAGATGTCCACTCGCCCTTGACTGTTGGGCAACGCACCATCTGCCAGCGTACACCGCACATGGGCGGAGGGCATTAGCCGTTATGTAACTCCGCTCCCCCTCCCCCCCCCCCCTCCTGTCACTTCTTCCCCACCATCAGCAAGAGTGTCCGAATATTGGTGAGTGGAGGGAGATGTGACCCCCCCCCCCCACACACATACACAAACACATTTAAAACGGTGACTTGAGGGAGCGCTCCCTTCATCACCCCCCCCCCTCCGAGGCCTGACCTCCTCACACTAAAAACAAAGATCTAAAAAGCGCTTTTTATGGAGCTCAAATGAGGGGACCTTGAATTACATTTGTTATTTGGTCAGACACCATCTCCAGGGTCAAGTGTGTCATTTTCATGCTCAAACCTCCACTGGAATATTAAGATTTTATGTATTTAATTTATAATATGGTCATTAATATATATAAATATATGTAAACATGCAGACTCTAAATCGGAGACTGTAAGAAGGGGATGAAGTTTCCGTGAGGTTATCACCATCTTGGCTTTTTGCCACCACAGGTGACACGAGGGGGCGGAGCTAACGGCATCAACTTGCATTAATGTCATCAGTAAAATGTCTCTGATAGTAAAAAAACTTTGTAAACTCACAATGAAGACGCATCGTAACATGGACGTGTTTAACTTTCTGCTGTAGTCGTGCAATAGTTATTATAGAGAAGGACATCACACACACACACACAGGACGTGTCACATCCTGAGGCTTGACGTTCAGTGACATGGGCCATTAATTGGAGGGCCAATTTAATTTCTCCCTTCCCTCCGTTGCAGCTTACAGTGACAGCCATGCATCACACTCGTAGCCCCCCCCCCCCCGCCCAGCTAAGTCAGCAGACCCAGAGGAACAGATCGTGTTTCAGAGGCGTTTGTTAGTTTCATACAAGTAGCCGACTGCGGAAGTCTAATCTGCATCCCCCGGCCACGAAGTTTGATTTAAAAATAAATAAACGTACATTATTATTTGTGATGTGGGATAATATCTGTGACATTGTGTTGGAAATGAGTCGAATGCGGAAAATAGTTTTGGGGGTTTCTGTAAAATTGCCAATATATTAATTTATAGTTCCTATGAACGGGTTGTGGGAGCGAGACCCCCGTCGTTCCCCTTTGGAACGCGACCACGGGGCTTTTGCAAAATATACTTTCAAGAGAAATTGTTGAGCTTCACTGAAAGTGTTACTGGAGTTTGTTTTGTTTTGTTTATCCGAAATACACATCTATTAGCGACGTAGATTTCTCCTAAATTCCCCACAGTTAGCGTTAGATTATGCCTCATTTTTTATATTTAGACATAATATTTTTAGTAAAGGTGTTATACAACAAGTCGTTGTCTAAATGTAACTATCTATATTAGTTAAAGGCTTCATTACTCTTGAGGCATCCGAGTTGTCCATTCATGGGAATATGATATCGCGGGGAGGTCAAAGGTCAACGTCCGCCCCATTTAGCGAATGCAATATTTTAATCTTTTTAGGGAATTTCTTCTTCAAATGTTGCTTCTACGTCCACGTGTCACGAAAGGAGGAACTGATTAGTTTTTTTTGTGGTCAAAGGTCAAAGTCACTGTGGACGCGATACCTCAGGAGCTTCGGGAGGAAATTCATAAGCTAATTATGACAATTAGATAGATAGATAGATAAATACTTTATTAATCCCCAAGGGGAAATTTGTCGTAGCAGTAGCAGCACCAATAAACTGAACACACGAGAATAAAAAATTAAATATAAAAAACAGGGATGAAAGATATCGATGTATCCAAGTGAAAGATATAGATGTATACAAGAAGTATACAAAGTAAAATAAAAAATAAAATATATATGTATATATACAACATATATGGATACACAATACAATACTAATGACTAAAATTAAATTAAATATAAAATATTAAATATAGACAGTGTGCAAAATGCAAAGTGTGTGTATGTGTGTAGTGTAAATGAAAATGAAATGTGTGAAGTGCAGATCAACAATTATACACACATGTCCAATGAGAGAAAAGTCAGGTTGTTGTCCGGGTGACCGTGTTTACATTCAAGATGTGTTGGAAATGTGCAAAGATGGCTGACCCTGACCACGTGGCCCGAGGCCATGAATCAAGCCTGCAGGAGGTCGGGATTAAAATCAGAAAAGGATGCAGTTCATTGTTTCTGCTGATGTAATCCACCTGGATGATTCATTTATTCGTGTGTATATCTATTCGTGTCGTATAATGCATCACACGGTCCTTAGGGAAAAGTGCCCGAAAGAGACTTTCCTAACACAGCAGCTGGATTTTGAACGATGACAATGCGAAAATCTAAATCCCGATTTAAGTCCCGCCTCCGCTTGTTAATCCAATCGCATGCCCAGGATTTTTTTGTGGAAGTGCCGGCCCCCTTTTTCCCGAAACAGGCTCCATTGACGGGTTTCTCAGATGGTTCTGTGTAAGGAAGAGGAGGAGGAACAGTTAGAGGAGAATGTGGGATGAAAAGCAGGAAGAGATTATAACAGATGTGGATTTAGTCTAAATGGAAATTAAGTTTTCCTGAAAATACTTAGAAATGTCGCTCCCTTCCACACAACCCCACGTTTTCTCCTCTTCTCTGCTTTCTCCGATGGAGGTAAAGATCCTCCGGCATGGAAACACATTTAATGACATCCTACCGTGACGACCGGTGATTAGCCGTGTCGCGGAGGTCGAGCCTTCATCTCCTCCTCCGGCCCATATGTCGCCGTGTCCTCTCCTGCACGGGGAGCCGGCCCGTCCCACGCATGTGTCCTTGACTGTTCCACTCAAGGTCATCGTCCTTTCACTCGCAGTGCGCCTCCCGGTAAACGTGTGATTGTCTGGTGGACAGCCACAGGCAGGGTGCTATCAGGGCGATTAGAGGAGTGGACCTCGTTAGTGCACACCTCGTTAAGTCTTGAGTCTTTTTGAAGGTTTATTCTGGCCAATCAGCATTGAGACACACGCGACACAGAGGGATGTAAAAGGACAACTTATTTAGCAAATCTCTTTTTCAGCTTCCTTTCAGCTTTTCGACCATTTTTTGTTTGTTTATCCAACTTCAGAATTGAAAGCAAAGTTTAGTTTTGTCATATTCAGTCTTTTTTTATTTCCTCTTGTTTTTCACTTGAGGTTAAAACAATGAAAATGGACAGACGCAACAACAATAACTTCAAAGGAAGAAGGAAACACAAAATTATGACTGCTGATTAACGTCGACGTCGCAAAGCCACAGGTGAGCCGTAAACAACGGTGGCTTCGCCCGACGCGCCGCAATCAATTTATTATTTCACCCGCAGTGAGTGATTCACGAGAAAACCCCAAAAAGCGAGCGTCGTGTTTGAGTTGCAATGAAGATTGGACCTGGAGGAGTCGTTTGTATTCTGGTCTGGAGGTCCTTCCTCCATCGTTGGGTCACAAACAGCTGATTCACTCCTGCTTGTATTGTTTGTGTTTGTCATCCACTGAATGTTGGCTTGTTTACTCTTGAGGCTTTCCGGTTGTCCATTCATGGGAATGTGATATCTCGGGGAGGTCAAAGGTCAACGTGACCTAACGTCCGCCCCATTTAGCGAACGCAATATTTCCATTTTTTTCAGGGAATTTCTTCAAATCTTGCTTCTACGTCCACCTGTCACTAAAGGAGGAACTGGTTCGTTTTTTTTGGTCAAAGGTCAGAGGTCAAGATCACTGTGAACGCGATACCTCAGGAACCTCGGGAGGGAATTCATACGCTAATTATGACACATGTCCAATTAGAGAAAATGATGAAGTGATGACATTTCGGACGGACATGGATAAAGAGGCGTACGACGTCGAGGATGTAACTTTATATTATTTTATCAGATACCAGCTGTTGCATATTTTCTGAGGTGCGTTTCCTGTTCACATAACAGGAAGTAAAGCCCCGTGGGCTCGTCGTCTCGTGGCCATTTTCACCCTCAGGAGGCTTTCGTTATGTGTGTGTGTGTGTGCGTGTGTGTGTAGGTCAAGTGTGTGTTACGTGTTTAGAGGAAGGTGGCGATGTGTGAATCCAACACACGATGCGCCATCTTCCCGTTATGAATAAAACAAACGCCCCAAAAGCCGTTCCACGTGCGTCCGGTGAACGGGGGATAAAAAGCGAGGGATTCGTATCTCGACGGCGTCGATGCGGCGGACGCTATTTCCAAAAGTGAGTCGAGGCGTGAAATACGTCATGGAACGCTCGCCCTGCGATGAACATATCGCGGGCGAACACGTGAATCACGCGTGAATCAGACTCAATCTGCTCCGGCCCGTTTCCGCTTTTGAATTTTTAAAATTATTTCTCACCACGTAGTTACATTTTTATCAATTCTAGCGTAAACAACAAACATCTTCCTGTCCCAGAATAGTTACCCGACGTATTTTTTTTTTTTTTTTGGACTTCAGAGGTCATGGAAGAGGTCACAGAGCAAGACCACATGTATTTAAGCCGTGTCAAGATTCTGTCCCTTCAAAATAAAGCTCTGCTCCAGAGCCTCGCCGTGGCCGCAGGGCAGCGTCGTCTTTTCTTCTCTAAACACGTCGTGATGAATCCTCGTTCACGAAGACGAGATGTTTCCTCAGCAGCTTCGTCGCCCTCGTCTTCCTCTTGTAGCTCAGAGGGACAAATGGCTCACGAGGTCTTCACGACGTCTCATGATCGCTACGACGATATTCTGGAGGATAAATGAGAAAACTAATCTACGTCTCTCCCGCTTCCTCTCCTTCCTCTCCTCATCTCCTTCCTCTCCTTCCTCTCCATTCTCTCCATCCTCTCCTCATCTCCTTCTTCTCCATCCTCTCCTTCTCCTCATCTATATCCTCTCCATCTTCTTCTTCATCCTCCACTTCCTCTCCTCATCTCTATCCTCTCCATCTTCTTCATCCTCCACTTCCTCTCCTTCCTTTCCACCTTCCTCTCCTCATCTCCTTCCTCTCCTTCTTTTCCATCCTCTCCTTCCTCTCCTTTCATCTTCCTCTCCATCCTCTCCTTCCTATCCATCCTCTCCTCCCTCTTCATCATCTTCTCCTTCCTCTCCATCCTCCAATTCCTCTCCTTCCTTTCCATCTTCCTCTCCTCCATCCTCCACTTCCTTTTCTTCCTCTCCATCCTCTCCATTTTCCTCTCCTTCCTCTCCTCATCTCTTTCCACCCCTTCCTCTCCTCCATTCCTTCCTCTCCATCCTCTCCTCCATCTTCTCCTTCCATCTTCCCATCCTTCCTCTCCTTCCTCTCCCCCTCACCTCCTCTCCATCCTCTCCATCATCTTCATCTTTCTCTCCTTCCTCTCCTCCTCTCCTTCCTCTACCCCTCTCCAGTACAAACAAGTGGAGCAGTACATGTCGTTCCACAAACTCCCGGCAGACTTCCGACAGAAGATCCACGACTACTACGAGCACCGGTACCAGGGCAAGATGTTCGATGAGGAGAGCATCCTGGAGGAGCTCAACGAGCCTCTGCGCGAGGTACGGACACGGACACACACACACACACACACACACACACACACACACACACACACACACACACACACACACACACACACACACACACACACACACACACACACACACACACACACACACACACACACACACACACACACACAGCTTCATCTGTATTGATTTGCTGATCAGCTGTTCTTAAAGAGGAGCTGGCCACTTCATGTTTTTCTGAAGCCGTGATGTGATTGCATAACTCTCCTGACACGTGTCAGAGCCGGTCTTCATTCTTCTTCCACATTTATAAAACCAAATCTCACAAGGCCAATTCCGAGTTGCCTGTAATTCGGCCGTCTTTTCTTTGTCACGAACTGGAGGGGAACAAATGTGTTTGGAGTAATCTTCTCGTGGACTCCGTGTTCCCGCCGCTCACCTGAGAGACGTTTTTCCTGCTGAACCCCGTTTACTAAAGTGCACAGTCAGCAAAAAAGGGGAAACATATGGAGGATACTCCAATGAGCAGCGCCCGGGTCCCTCACGGCAACTAAAAGGGAGTTTTATTATCTGATTATGTAACCCTTTTATAATAATAATCCATTTAATTAATATAGTGCTTTCTAAAGGTACTCAAAGACACTTTATGTTACATTCATACACCGTAGACGCAGCTACAGGGAGAAATTCAGGGGTAAGCATCTTGCTCAAGGACACATCGACGAGGGCGGGGATTGAACTACCAACCCCCTGATTGGAAGACGGACCTGCTAACCACTGACTCACAGTCACCCCAAAATATATACTAATATAATACCAAACATTGAAGTTGTACTCTGAATATTACCGATACAATGGTCAATGTAGACCAGTTCCTTTTCCCGAATGTAAAGCATGTAACTCTTAATTAATTAATTAATCGTGATATTTCTAGTTTTTTAAAGCCAATGCAGAACAAAAATAACGTTGAATCTTCTTCACACACCTGAGTGTTCCTCGTGAACTTCTGGACTGCAGACTGAGGCTGTTACCGTGGTGCCTGATCCACTTCCTGATCCACTTGCTGCTTCCACTTCCTGCTTCCACTTCCTGCTTCCTCTCTAAATCTAGGAAATCGTCAACTTCAACTGCCGTAAGCTGGTGGCCACCATGCCGCTGTTCGCCAACGCCGATCCCAACTTCGTGACCGCCATGCTCACCAAGCTGCGGTTCGAGGTGTTCCAGCCGGCCGATTACATCATCAGGGAGGGAACCATCGGCAAGAAGATGTACTTCATCCAGCACGGCGTGGTCAGCGTGCTCACCAAGGGCAGCCTGGGCATGAAGCTCATGGACGGGTCCTACTTCGGAGGTGTGTCACCGCTCTATTCTACTCTATTATACTCTACTATACTCTATTATGTTATATTATAATATAGTATACTCTTTTCTACTATATTATATGATATCATACTCTGCTATACTCTATTATGTTATATTCTACTCTATCATACTCTATTCTACACTATTGTACTATATTCTACTCTACTATACTCTATTATGTTATATTATACTATATTATAATATAGTATACTCTTTTCTACTATATTATACAATATCATACTCCGCTATACTCTATTATGTTATATTATACTCTATTCTGCTCTACACTATTATACTAAATTCTACTCTACTATACTCTACTCTATTATGTTATATTATACTATATTATAATATAGTATACTCTTTTCTACTATATTATACTATATCATACTCTGCTATTCTCTATTATGTTATATTATACTCTATTATAATATATTATACTCTATTCTACTCCATTGTACTATATTCTACTCTACTATACTCTTATGTTATATTACACTATATTATAATATAGTATACTCTTTTCTACTATATTATACTATATCATACTCTGCTATACTCTATTATGTTATATTATACTCTATTATAATATATTATACTCTATCATACTCTATTCTGCTCTATTCTACACTATTGTACTATATTCTACTCTACTCTATTATGTTATATTATAATATAGTATACTCTTTTCTACTATATCATACTCTGCTATACTCTATTATGTTATATTATACTCTATTATAATATATTATACTCTATCATACTCTATTCTGCTCTATTCTACTCCATTATAAAATATTATGTTCTATTATACTATATTCTACTCTATCTTAATATATTCTACTCTATCATAATATATTCTGCTCAATTCTGCTCTATTCTACTATATTCTACTCTATTTTACTCTAGTCTACTCGAATATACTCTACTATATTCTATATTATACTCTAGTATACTATATTATACTTTATTATTACATGTTATGTTCTATTCTACTATATTCTTCTCTATTCTGCTCTATTTGACTATATTCTATTATAATATATTCTACTCTATTCCAATATAATCCAGTAATATCCCAGATGTGGTTTTACTATTTAAATAATAATTAAAGTCTTGCCTTCGCAGCCCTGCCCTCTCTGGCTGTGTGGAAACATGCAACCACACGTAGGCATGCACAGGCATGCACGCACGCACACACACACACACACCCACCCACACACACACACACACCCACACACCCTTCTCGTGGGTTTATGGTTTTGACTACATTGCTGAACACCTGGTCTCCTGCAGCAGGCCAGAGGTCACTGGCAGTAATGTTGATGTGCAGGCTACACACACACACACACACTCACACACACACACACAAACATCCAATTAGGAACAGCTAATTAGCAACAGCATATTGCTGGGAGAACAATCCCTCGTCCAGACGTCCTCTCATCATTCATTCAGAAAATAACGGCATGAAGCCAGATTGAATTTGTTGAAAAATATAGGAAACTGAGTTATTTAAAAAAAATGTTTTACTGTTGTGATTATGAGTCTGAACTGCCAACGCTTTTGTTAGTTGTATTAGTTAATTAGATTGCATGGCATATACATATTTAGAATCTAGAATAAGGTGAATAATGTTTATATGGATCCCAGAAACAGGGGATGGAGTTTCGTGCTAATAATGCTAATATTCAGTATTTCTCATCATATGAGCGGCTGGCTGTGGCTCTCTGGCGACACAGTGGTTTAAACAGCTTTTTGATGCATATTATTCTGAATATTATTCAGCCCGGGAATATTATTCTCTCCCCGCACATCTCACTAATGATGCGATAGCAACATGTAAATGCTGGTGTCGTGTACTGTATAAGCAGAACGATCCAAAGGGAGAATTATTTTTTTTAAAAAGGACGTCTGGAGCTTCCTGTGGAGCTGTTCCACCATTCTTACTAAGCTGGAGCATAAAGCTTAAAACTTCCCTTCTCAAACATGTGGAAGGAAGAAGCCGCTGACCACGAGGATCCTGCAGCAGAGCGGCTCTCCGTCTATAAGCGCGGTTTATTAATCATTCATCTACGGAGGAACTATAAATGCTTAATCAGATCGGCAGAAAACATGGACACACTCAAGGTCAGCGAAGTAATCTCTGAATAAAAAGCAGCTGTGTCCTGACTGGTCAAAGAATGAGTGTGTGTGTGTGTGTGTGTGTGCGTGTGAATGTACAGCGCAGGTGTCAAACAGAAGGCCCGCGGGCCGAATGTGGCCCGCCACGTCGGCCCATGACGGCATGAAAAACATACGATCACCTTTTCTTCAGGAAATGTACACAAAAAAAATCCTGTGCTTTTATTTTGAAGGTTTCAAATTAAATTGATTTAAATTATAAAAATAGACATTTTCTTATGTACAATATTCCTACACTCGAATAAACAATAATCACATGCAAAGAGGGTTATTTAACAACATGTTCGAGAGTAATTATTATTATTAATATCTTTATTACAGTATCTGTTTTAAAGAGACAGTGTCGTCTTAAGCAGTTGTGTCTTCGATCCTTCCTATTTTTCTTTTGTCACCCTGAAGCTAAATTTGATACCGTTAGTAAAAAACACAACTTGTTCTCTTACTTCTTTAGACAGCTCACCTGTGACGGCTTTCTGCCTCCTCTAACGTCTCGCTCCACGTGGCGTTTGCACGATTTCTACCGTGCCCAAAGGTACAAAAACAGCCAATCAGAGCTAAGGAGTGTCCGCTGCAGCTGTCAGCCCCCCCCCCCCCCCCCCCCGCCTCGCGGCTGATTGGTTGTTTTCCTCCGGCTCAGGTAACATCTTGAGAATGTCATTAGAGGCCCTCTTCCTCTGATTACCTGTCTCATGCGCTGCCGTCGGGGCGGAGTGACAGTTTGAGATCTGACGTAACGTTATCTTTCAGAAAAGAAAGTCACCGTCTGCTAACGGGGATGTAGAGGAGAAGATAAATGCCGAGCTCGGCATAACGAGTGGACGCGGCGCCCTTGTCATCTGACCCCGCACGTCGGAGTCGCCTCGCGTTTCGTTTATTTTGTCCTCCCTCCTCTCGCAGGGGAGGTCGCCGGAGAAGAAGAAAAAAGAAAAAGAGGGCATACGGTTGTCAAGACAACGGTCGGGCCCCCCAGCCCGTAGAGGAAGAGGGGGGGGGGGGCTCATGGCTGCACATGTCTAAATATAGAGCGTAGAGCGGGCTTCCTTCACACAGCCGGGAGGAAAGACTCCTGTCTAGGGGAGGTGTGTGTGTGTGTGTGTGTGTGTGTGTGTAGGTGTGTGTCCGGGTGTCTGTCTGTCTGTGATCTGACCGTCTCTCTCTCCTCCTCACCAGAGATCTGTCTGCTGACCCGCGGCCGGCGGACGGCCAGCGTGCGGGCCGACACGTACTGCCGCCTGTACTCGCTCTCCGTGGACAACTTCAACGAGGTGCTGGAGGAGTACCCGATGATGAGGAGGGCCTTCGAGACGGTCGCCATCGACCGACTGGACAGGATCGGTAAGGCCGAGTCAACTTCACGCCGCGTGATGACCGCAAAGCACGACGGTCGGAGCGCAAAGGTTTTTAAATTTAAAAAAAAGTCTCATTCCTAGGAGACGAGTAACCCTTGTTCCTCATATGTGTCCTGCTGTGTGTCTTTTATTTAGTTTCTGTCACTGTTTTTTTGGGTCTTTTTATACGTTTCATAAATCATAATAACTGCCCGAATCATCTTTTTACACCCAGGCCTAATTTATGTGTGATTTAGTTACGGATAAGTGGCGTTGACGCCCCGCGGGTACGGCGTACCGTCTCCACGAGCAAATGAGTCATTCGGGAGAGGAGTCGAGGCGCGAGGCGGGAAAACCGATTAATTCGTCCGACTTGACGTCTCTGTCGAAACTCCGCGGCGCTTTTCCGACAGCTGCGCTCCTCTGAATTGAGGACGGCGTGTTTCCGCGGCGACGATTATTCACGGCTGCGAAATCGTTGTTGTTTTTTTTAGAGAATGCCGGTTTCTGGAGCGTTAATCTGTCGCTTCCAGGGCACATCTTGAAAACAGTTATTACCTTCGCATTGAAAATGCGGAAGGTAATGTTTTGATCGCCGTGTATTTATTTATTAATTGTATGCGTGTTATTCGCATAAGTAAAAAAGTATTGAACCGAATCGCATGAAATTTGGTGGGATGATTGGTTATTATCCGGGGACCATTTGATTCGATTTTGGGATCGATCGGGTCAAAGGTCATGGTCAAGGTCATGAAAAGGTCAACATCTTTTTTTTACCATAGCGCGGTCAATTTATATCCAATTGGCATGCAACTAATGCCAAAATGTTCATAATTCAATGCCCAATCTTGTGATATGCGAAGATATGCGCTCTACCGAGTGCCCGTTCAAGTTAAATAAGTGCGACGCTTAATAATATCGTGGCAAAAAAAACAACAAGAGTGGTTTTGTACCCCTAGATGCATTTAAACACAAACACGTTGTTCTTCTACACAATGCAACCAACCCCCCCCCACCCCTCCCTCCCCCCCTCGAGGTCAGCGGTGTCACAGCCCCGTCACACGGACACACTTCACGTGTTCACCGAAAAAAAGCCCTGCATCTGCCACCTGCCAGCTGTTGCCATAGCAGCCAGATTCCACACATGAGCAGCATTCAGTCAGCAGGCTCACATATTTGGGAGGGTGAGGGTGAGAGGGGGGGGGGGGGGGGGAGTCACATGCCCGCTTCAGGAACAAACCACATATTATAGTAATGTGCTCCTTTGTGATCCTTCCCGCTGAGGACGGTCGGTTCTCACGCTGAGACTGTGAAATACAGAATACAGATGATGAAGCCGTGTTCAGGTGTAGAGACGGCAGAGGCCATCGTTTTAAAAAGCGAGTTAAAAAAAAATCCCAGTGCAGAGAGGGAGGATGCCACCGATGCATGTCTTTGCCAAACTTTAACGGGAAGAGCAAATTGAAGACGCCTCACGGTGAGCAACTGTAGGAATTCAGGATCCCTGGTGGGAACTTCCTATCGGAGAGAACATCATCTGACCACGTGGTGCACAGAGGCACGAAGAAACAAATACGGAGGTAACAGACTGAGGTGACTCAGCAAAAACACTTCCCCCTTATCCTAATATCAGGGAATCCGTAAAATATAAGGCTCTGCATCTCTATCTCTATATATGTGTGTGTGTGTGACGGATGTTGTGTCTGGAGGAAATGTCAGATAGTTCCTATATAAGCTCGACTATCCACCGCAGCCAGGAATAGAATAAAGGCTGACGGTAAACAGTGACACAGCTATTTTCTGCGTCTGGGAAAGCAAAATGGAGCGAGAGTAAAAGACGGGGGGACGGATAGAGGAATAAACTTTGCTCGTATAACTTATTGTCCCTCCGTGTCGCCGCAGGCAAGAAGAACTCCATCCTGATGCACAACGTCCAGCGCGACCTGAACTCGGGGGCGTTGAACAACCAGGAGAACGAGATGATCCAGGAGATCGTGAAGTACGACCGCGAGATGGTTCAGCAGGTCCACGTGGCGCCGTGGCCGCGCGCCCTGTCCACGCCGCCGCCGCCGTTCCTCCACGACGGGCTCTTCCACTCGCCGGCCCACGGCCAGAGTTCGGCGATCGGCACGCTGCAGCAGGCCGTCGCCATGACCTTCTGCGCGCCCCTGCAGGGGAACTCGGCGGCGGCGGCGGCGAGCCTGCTGCCGTCGCCCCGGGTGGTGCGGCGGTTCCAGGTGACGGAGAGCGTGAGCGACGGCTCCGTCGCCACCTCTCCGACGCTGTCTCAGTTCCTCGCTTACGGCGCCGCCTTCGCCGGCCCTCCAGCAAAGAGTCCGCTGGCGTTCGGGGGCCGGTCGTTCCAGTCCGGGTCCGGCGCCCTCTCCGACCCCGCCTCCGGCTCCCAGCTCTCTCTCGGCCAGCAGCAGCACGCCGCCGGCCCGGCGCTCCGGCCCGGCGCGCACAAGAGCACTCTCTCCTTGCAGATGGGCGGTCTGAACCAAGACGCCAGGGCGCTGTCGGCCTCTCAGCCCTCGCTGCCTCACGAGGGGGGGGCGGCGCCGCCGGGGGCCCCGAGTCCCCCTCAGCCCACCAGAGTCTCCTCCGCTTCCATCGGACCCCCTCAGACCCCGTCGGGTCACCCCCGGAGCGCTCTGCCGCAGAGGGCGGTGCTGCCCCATCAGATGTCCGTGGGGGCCTACCCCGTCGGGTCCCTGCCGGGGTCTGTGCAGAGCTTTGGGGCCGGGGCGGGGGGGCTGGGGGCGGGAACAGGTCTGGGGGACTCGGGACTCCCCAAGAAAGACTCCATCGTGAGCCTCCCGGACACGGACCTCATCGTAATCAGATCCAGGCTGTCCTCAAACTTGTGATCTTCATGACACTGGGGGGGGTTCTGCTCCTCTCTCTCCTCTCCAGTTGGACTTTCCGAATGTATGAGCGTTGGAGCGACAGCAGGGGGAGAAACTGCTCTGACGTCCGTGTGGTGACTTCTGGAACTGCAGCATTGATGCTGTGAAGCAGCATCTTCCCGTCTCCAGCTCCTTTATTGACTGTATCCTAGGCAACCACTTCTGGTCACATCTGCTTCACCGATCTCGGCCGCCGGCTTCTCACCAAAAGCGTCATAATTGTCGTTCATCTCGTGTTCCTTTGATAATCCCTATAGACCTAAATTGAATAACTTTTTATTATCCTCATATGTTTTGCCATATTTGACCCCAGACTTGATGGATAACCGAGTCTCGTTGGCCTAGTCTTCCCTTCCTCTGGTAAATATGTGATCGACGACGATGACGTCGTTGATATCAGACGAAGAACATCCGATGGCGTCTACGGGAAACATCTGCACGTTTGTTTTAATCTAAAGCTGAATCAATTCATATTTTTTATCTCGACGGGGAATCAAACGGCTACGGTTAACGTGAAGGGAGTCAGCTGATCCCTCTTCTTTTATTTTTAGCTCAATGTTTCCGGCTTTTAAAAGTCCACCGATTCTCTCGGTAAAAGTTCGGTACTCATAACTCATGAACCCGGTTTCCCAGAAGCAAAACCCCCCGTAAACCTCACGATTATTAGCAAGCGAGACAAGAAACTAAATCTAAATGACGAGGAGATTTATAGAAATAAGTGGCCAGAGACACGAGTCCAGATGGATCGTCGAGTTGCTCGTGTGTGTGTGTGTGTTTTCTTTGTGTGTGTGTGTCTGCCATAACAAGGGGATGAAGTAATTATATTTCATAGCTGTCAGCTTGTGTTTTGTTTACGTCCCCCCCCCCGCCCCTCCAAGTGGCCAAAAAAACCACACGGATTAATGCAGCTTCAAGATCCATGAGTTAACAGGATCCAATTAAATAAAGTACACCTCCTAAAAGAGGCGGCGGCCTCGGCGTCCGAGTCGAGGGGTTTATGGGATGTCGTCATGCGGAGCACTAGAACATCCCACACTTTGCTCTTCTATTGTCTCCCAGAGATTATAATTCACTGCCGGGTAATTACAAAGATTGTCTACGACTCACGATGTAAATCAGAAGCACTCGTAAATACAGATTATTTTCGGCGTTAACGCCTCGATGAGAGATCGGCGGATATCGCAGATTTGTGTCTAAAAGCTTTTTTTTTTTTTTTTTTTAAAGGCGGGCAACTTCTCTCTCTCTCGTGGACGTGTCGTTCTTCATCCCGCCTCTCCGATGCCCGAACTATTACCGGGTAATGAGAGAGGGAATTGGAATCCCCTCCGGTCTGTTCGGGACTATTAATATTCTCCTTCGATATGATTTCATTATTCATTGCCGGTGGACGAGTTCTTCCTCTTCCTCCTCTCTATATGATCGTTTTGCATATTTTATTTTTTTTGTTTTACTTTCAGTACCGTGAGAGGTCCACATGGGACACAGTCTAAGGCAATGTAGGTATTTCATAGAGCTTTTTTTTGTTTTCTGCCTAAATTATGCCCCGTGGAACCTGTTACGGATGCTCGGAAATAAATCATATAGAGAATCGTCGTGAGAAATATTGTTCCACTGAACTGGAAATGTATATAGTGACTAAATAAGTTCATAGACATGTTTATTTTGACTTCAATAGAAGGCCCACGATAGGGAGACAGGAGCAGATATTAATAACTGAAGCGCAAAGATCTCTAACGACCACAATTTCAATAAAAGCTGCCGAACGAACGAGTGAAACCAAAGTCGCATATATATTTTTTGTATGTTTCAACATGTTAAGATATGAAAGACAGATTCATCCTCACAAACTCAACAATCAGAGGATAACTCACACTGAACATATTCATAAAAGTGTTGATGGAGATGCAATATTTCCCCCTTCGGATTAATTTTGTCTGTTTTCGGGGGAAACAGATATTAAATGTACGTTTCCCCTCTTTGATGACAATAACTTTGTTATTTCTGTGTGTGAACGTCATGTAAACCAGACTATTTATTCATTTATTTAGCCTAGTTTACTGTAACTTTAGACATACATGAAAAATAAAAATGTTTGAAAAATGGAATATCTTTTTACAAAAGTGCATATTATAATCTGGTATGAACCGATATGTCTTGAACATAATAAAGCAGAAGAAAGAAATCACTTCTTTTTCTACTGTCGCCCTCAGTTTGTATGATCCTGTCTGCATCTGTTGTGTATTATTTATTTATTAATAATCTCTATTTGCAACCAGAGCTGCTTTCTGGCTTCACAGAACCTCCGACATCCAACGAGCAAAAAAATACCCTTCAAACTGATTTTAATATTTAAATATTACCTGTGTGGTATAGTGGATTCATGCTTTTATTATGAAATGTGACATTTCTCTCAGCCTTTGTTTACGGGTAGTTGTCAATATTTTAGAATGCAACTTAATCTCTTAACCCTTGTGTTGCCTTCGGGTCAATTTGACCCGATTCAATGTTTCACCCTCCTGTCGCCTTCGAGTAAATATGACCCGATTCAATGTTTAACCCTCCTGTTACCTTTATATTTACTAACATATTTTACCCTTGAGGTCAATATGACCCCAGCTATTAAAATCTCCAGAACATTATTAGAATTAATATTGTTTTCCAAGTTTAAGTGTGAGGTACTTTATGTTTGTTTGTTGACTCCCGAAAGAACACCGACATTAAACATTGAATCGGGTCAAATTGACCCGAAGGTGACAGGAGGGTTAAATATTGAATCGGGTCAAAATGACCCGAAGGCAACACATTTGTTGTGTTAATGTTATTGTTTTGTATGGCATAAAAATGTCAAAGAAACTCCAAAATATATTCGTCATAATATATAATGCCATTTAATGTAATAGAAATAGATATAGAAAATGCATGTTTTAGTTTGTAAGAAGTCCTGGAATAGTTCAACATGAAAAGTTCAACATTAAGCATTAAATAGTCAGAAATAAATATAGTAGAGTATTCCTTGAAAAGTCAAAGTATACTATGTCAAAATTAAAAATCATAGTATAGTATTCCATAAAAAAATGTATGATATTAAAAGTCATAGTATAGTATGGCATAAAAAACCAAAACAAAGATAGTTTCCCAGAATTACTTTTTAAAAATAAGTCACAATAAACTTTATAATTTAAAGTAATTGTATCGTGTGGCATAAATCATAAAGCAATTTATTATAAACTATAAATAAAAATAAATAAAATGCCCTCAAAAACATTTGTTTATGTCCAAACCTCCACGGAGCGAAACATCTGCTCGGAATAAATATCCTAAAGAAACATGTCAGTCCACCCCCCCCCCCCCCCCGCTGACAGGGAGCTGTGGCCCCGCTTGCTCCCTCCAGGACTCTCTGCACACTCCGCCACTCGAGACCCCCCGCGGGGGCAGGAGATAGGAGATAGACTCCCGGGAAACTGGGAGGGGGGGGGGGGGGGGAGTGAGCGGCTCCAGGAAGAGTGTTACATCACCAGAGACGTCATATCAGGACCCACTTCATTACAATGGAGAGAGGGCCATATTCCACATATCCCAATGTGTGTGTGTGTGTGTGTGTGTCAGATTTGGTGGTTGGTGAAATCCACTTGTGAGACAGGTTAAAGTTAGGTTTGGAAAATCTGAGCTTGAAGCTTCTTGAACAGCTTGTTTGAACCCAAACTCAAGTTCCCCTTAAGGAGGAAGGCCATCAGTACCTCCCCCCTCCCAGTCTTCATCATCATCACCATCAGACAGCGAGAGGGTCTAATAAACAAAAACGGTACTTTTTTACCGTCGCATTAAATTTGACGGAGCACGCTTCCTTAAAATAAACAAAATTGCCGTCAGAGAGACGGCGAAGAACTCAAACCTCCCGTCGGCCGTAAATCCGGACGCCGTAAACACGAGACACGGGATTTATATTATCGTTTTTTAACGCCGCGGTTCACGATTTTAAAGCGTCGATCAGTCAAAAACGCACATTTATGGCGAAGGGCGTCTCACGAACGTTCGCTTCAAAATTAATCTCAAACAAAACAAGGCCGAGATAAATCCCAGAGCGCTCCGAGGGGAAGTCGTTGTCGGGGAAGGCAGTTGTGAAACGTTAGCGGCCGTGTGTGTGTGTGTGCGCGCGTGTGTGTGAAGCATGTGAGCACTTTGCAGGAGACAACCGGCCTCAAGGAGACGAGGGCAGAGGAGACGACCTCGTCTTTTTTAAGACGGTCGCAGCTTCGGTGTAAACTTTACAAGAAAGTCGAAATTTAGTTTTTTTTAAAAAAGGTAGGAGTCGCTTTTTTTTAAAGCTGAGGTGAGAAAATGAAGGTGAAGTAAAAATGGAATGTGCGGTCTCTTTTGGTTTCTTCCTGAGGATTACGCGAGAAGATCGAGCAGTAAATGTGAAGCTAGCTTTGTTAGCTTAGCATCAAAAAACCCAAAATGCGAGTGAATCTTCTCCTTTAAGGACAAACTCCGAGGGGGCGGAGTCCAAAATGAGAGGACGCCATCAGAACTGTCGAACAACGACGGTTTGCGGACACAAAAACAATTTTTTTGAAAAAGGTTATCGGAGACTTTTATTTCAGGGCGCCGGTCGCTGCACAGCGCTCGCCCTTTCACTTCCCTGTGAGTCCCGTATCTCCCGATGTCAGTGAACGTCTCTCAACCGTCTCCGTGTTTAAATACCGTGTCAGGCAGCATCCTGTCATCCAGTGAGTGAAGGGATCGAGGGATCGGGGGGGGGGGGGGGGGATAGTCGCAGAGAGTCATCGGTCTGTGGAGCTCTTCACACACACACACACACGCACACACACACACACACGCACGGCCCAAGCACCCATTATGAGAGGTGCTTTCCACTGATTGAAGTCTTAACGTTCCCATCCGGTGCCGATTCCCTCATCATTCCGCCTGGATGAGCGTCCCGTCCTCCCCTCCATCAGCGCCGCTCCTCGCCACTTCATCAGGCGGCGGGTTCGCCCCCAGCAGCTCCAGCAGCTGCAGCACCCGGAGGCAGGGGGGGGGGGGCGCGGCCCGATCGATGGCCTCGACGTCCGAGGGAGACGAAGCCGGCCGAGACCCCCCGGCGGCGGCGGCGGCGGCGGCGGCGTCGGCGTCCCCCCCGCTGCACTGTCAATTCCACTCATCTCCCTCAGCTGGCTCGGACCTCGCCGGTCTCTCTCAGCTGAAGAAGTACGTCGACTCTTTCACCCGCCGGAGGTCAAAATCACCTGCAGGGGCAAGAGGGGGGGGGGGCGGGTTTAAGCCGGTGTACGGTAGTTATGGAAAGTTAATTACATGCACTGTCGCTTTAATAAGAAAATAAAACATGAGTGAACGCATATATTATATATATAATATATATACATATATATAAATAAATATATATATATATAAATAAATCTCTCTATATATATATATATATCTAAATAAATCTCTAAATATATATTATATATATATAAATATATATATATAGATTAACAGTAATGTTCAGGTGAGGAGCTCCAAACTTTAATCTACTCCACACAGTATGAGGTTGTACTTTCGGTCTTATATCGTTAGAAGTTTCCGTGTTTAGAGTATTACGTAATCATGTGATCACACGCTCTGGTTCTATGATTTTCTGGATGAGTTTTCCACAACTGGGGATATTATAAAGTTTTCTAATCTGATATAATCTGATTACATCTGATCCACCTCCACCCTGGAGGGCCACGCCTATAAACCAGGATAGAACCGGATTGTGCAAGAACACAACTCAATGGCGTTTCCTCCAAACCTCAGACGGAGCGTCAGGACCAACGAGAGTCCACGTAGAACCAATTAGGAAAAGAAAATACCCGGCATGCTGCATGTTGGCCCTCTCAAACAATACCCCATTGTTGGAGGGGCCCCTTGTCTGGGGATGCAAACTGACCTGTCTGGGGCACTTTGGCCAGCAGCAGCATCATCCTCCTGTACTCCAGGTACTTCTTGTTCTTGCCCTCCATCCTGCCACAAACGAAGAGAACGACGACAAGCAAAAGTTTAAAAGAGCAGCGCGTGTGTGTGTGTGTGTGTGTGTGAGTCAAAAGGCGACGCCTTCCGGCTTCCAGCCCAAGTGGCTTCGTCTGCTGACTCCTCTGCGTGTTTGAAGCTCGGCGCCATGCTCACACTCGGGCGTCACGTTGCGAGCCGTCGAGTCGCTGGGTTGGAATCAGCACATCGTCAGTGCGTCTGGTGTGAGGGGCGAGAGGCGGCGCAACACGGGATGTGACTGGCGCGCTCCATAAATAGCCAATTTTACAATTTTACCAACCGGCGTGGTGCCCGCGTGACGGTGACGAGATGTGGAACTTTTTTTTTTTTTTAATCGTTTTTTTTGCTGGTTCCCGAAAAAAGTTGAGCTAAAAAAACTCCCACCGACAATGAAAAACTTGCCGACGTCGCCACAGAGAGCGTCTCCCGTCACGCTTACTCAGCGGTAAACACAAAGAACGGCTCTGTTAGTTTTGAAAGCTGTTTTGTCGTGATCATAAATCAAATTATTGTGTTAAATATTGTGCTACGTTAAAAACGTTGGAACCGGATTTTACAGCAATCCATAAAATGGTTGTAAGAAACTTTCACTCTTAACTACGAACGTCAACCTCATAGTAGCGCGAGAGAAAAGGTCAAAGGTCAGGGGTCAGCAAAGTCAGAGATTCCTCCTCTGGGGACCAGGAGCGTTTCAACACAATTTAACAGCAATACATCTGACATGTTGGATATTTCACCGATTGGCAGACTCTGTATTCCATTGAAGTTTGAACCACTTCATACATCGTGAGATATAATAAGCAGAAATAATCGTTCTACGGAAAGAGGTTGAATTATAATCCCATTCAACAATAATAGATTCTTGCCGGCTGCTGTGGAGTAAAGGCCGGAGAGAGAAAGTGTCCAATTATCCAAAAGAGAGAAACAGTCAGACGAGCGTAACGCGGCCTGAGGCCGGCGAGAGAGAGAGAGAGAGAGAACATCTCATATCAAATGGTTGAGGTAAGTGGAAGAGGGTGAAATATCTGTCTAATGTGTGCGTGCCCCTTCTGTTTGGATGCACATGTTGGAGTTGCCATAAAAGTCCATAAAGATCCGACGGCGTAGCGTAAACGCGGCCAAGCGAGACGAAGAGGAGGCCGGCGGCTGTTTGGCGAGAACAATTCAAAACGGAAACAGATGCACAGGTAACCGAAACAGCGAACGTATGACCGGCCAACGATCGCATCATATTCTGATACCGTTTCTACGGTGATCATGTGAGCCTGAAAAGGAGATGAGACGGAAAAAAAACATCATCGTAAACACAATCGACAACTGACCGCTGTGTGTGTGTGTGTGTGTGTGTGTGGACTCACGGGAGCGTGGTGCAGTATTTCTGCAGCAGGTAGTTGGACAGATCCTGGAGGATCGGCTGGGCGGGCTGCTGTGCGCTCCACAACCTGATGGGAATGAAAGGAATGAAACAAGAGCCCTTCATGAGTTCAGAGTTCAAACTTCCAGGGAACTTCCAGGGAACCCCCCCCATCCAGAGAGAGAGAGACTTCGGATGGGGTTAATAAACCAAAATGCATATCCTGTGATATTTCTGTGATCTAAACTGACTTGCACATTGCTAAATGTGTCAAAAATAGATTTTAAGTGTTAAAACATAATTTAGATTTATTATATATATCAAACTCCGCCCACTCCTCTCTACCTCCATCTGCCTGATGGATCGTGGAGGTCTCCGTCGTGGAATATGCCGACTACCAACAATTCATCCACTCTGTCAAATTCATTGATTGTGTTGTTACTGTGTTTTCATTTGTGAGTAATGATTCCTTCTGGACACATGACATCTGTTCTTCTGTCCATCCTGGAGAGGGATCCTCCTCTGTTGCTCTCCTGTAAGTTTCTTCACTTTTTTCCCCTGTGAAGGGTTATTTGGGAGTTTTTCCTGATCCGATGTGAGGTCAAAGGTCAGGGATGTCTATGTGTACAGATTGTAAAGCACTCAGACACATTTCTAATTTGTGAAAATGGGCTATACAAACAAACTGAATTGAATTGAATATATATATATATATAATAATGTCACCTCAAAAGCATAAAAGCTTTTTTTCGATATCACGTTTTCCACATTGTCAAGGGTTTCTATTGAGGTGTTTTCTATGTGCAAATTGAAAAAAAACTGGTGGATTGATTTTCACTTTAATGCCAAGAAAAGGATTTAATAAACCTTGTGGAGGCTTAGACACACAGTCGCAGTGTGAGGAACATAACGTGCTTCTTCCCAACCGGCTTCTGAGCAACGCGTACCCAAAAAAAAAATCCACTAGAGATAGAAGAATTGGACATTTTTCCATGCATTGGTTTTGTGGCGGATGAATGTGCCCATTAAAATAAGGACCTTGGTGACGTGCTTAGGTGTTGACTAAGATGTGGAATAGCTCTCCCGTGGCGCCCTGTTCAACTGCCCGTGTAATGAGGAAAAGCGTACGCTCACATCCAGAGAATAAATGTGCTGGATGAACGTTTACGCCTCATTGGTCGTAACTCCTTTTAGATCGGATGAAGACACAGCGCTGTGACTCTGGAGCTACAGCCACGGACAACTTTAACGGACGTTTGATCCATTTTGTGCCGAGCCGGGTGTGAGGCCGGGCCCGGAGGAGAGCTAGTCTCAGCGTGCCTTCATCCGGGCTCTCCCTGAGGGTGCAGCCTGCAGCCAGCAGCCAGCAGCCAGCAGCCTGGGACACTGGGAGAGAAGCCAGCTCGGCTTCTACGGAGGCTTCTCCTTTAGCTCAAGTTTAAGGGATGAAACGCATCATCTCACTCTTCCGGTAAGCTTTGGTTGCCAGCTCAACAGCGAGCATGACTTCTTCTTCTCTCCCTCCCGCTCCCTCTTGCTCAGTGTGTCTCATGTATAGTTATCCCCCTGCCTCCCTTAATGATAACGATACATGCAACAAGTGTAGTTTATTTGCTAGGTTGGAGGCAGGTCTAAGTGGGTTAGATGCACGGCTCCGCTATCGAGCTCAGACAGCTATGCTAGTTAGCCCGCCTCTCCGTAGTCGGCGCGAGCTACAGTCAGCTGTTAGCTGTGCCCGCGGTAACCGTGCAGCCGGATGGTTGGGTAACTGTTCGCAGGAGTCGTAAGTCTACACAGAAGCCCGCTGTGCACCAACCACTTCACGTTTGAACCAGTTTTCCTGCTCAGCGACACACCCGCTGAGGAACACACCCTGGTTATCGGGAGCTCTATAGTCAGGAACGTGAAAATAGCGAAGCCACGGACCAGAGTCGTGTGCCTCCCGGGGCCAGAGCGGGCGACGTGGAGTCTTGTTTGAAGCTGCTGGCTAAGGATAGCGGAGATACAGTCAGATTGTAATACACGCCGGTGGTAATGCCGCTCGAGCCCGCCGCTCGGAACTCACTAAAATTAATGTGGAATCGGTGTGTGCTTATGCCAAGACGTTGTCGGACACCGTAATTTTCTCTGGCCCTCTCCCAAATTTGCAGACAGGCGAATTGTATAGCCGAATGTCGTCTTTCAACCGCTGGCTGTCGAGGTGGTGCCCAGCGAATAATGTGGGCTACGTAGACAACTGGAAGACTTTCTGGGGAAAACCTGATCTGATGAGGAGAGACGGCATTCATCCCACGTTGGACGGAGCGCGTCTCATTTCTGCGAATATGACCAAGTTGATCACCGGACTTAATCTATGACAACCCAGGGTTCAGATCAGGAACCGGGAGCAGAGTTGTAGTTTAACACCCTTCTCTGCTCTTCCATTCGAGCAGTTACCCACCCTTGACTTTAGAGTAGAGACTGTGTCTGTCCCACGGCCACTTCAATTAAATAAATCAAAAGTAAGCAGAAGAGGAGTCGTACACAATAACCTTATACAAGTTAACACAATTATTTCAGCAGTGCAACAAAATAGGTTTATTAAATGTGGTCTCCTAAATATTCTATCTCTGTCATCTAAAGCTGTGTTACTGAATGATTTAATATCAGATAATCACATTGATTTATGTTGCCTAACTGAAACCTGGCTGAGCCATGAAGAATATGTCTGCCTGAATGAATCGACTCCTCCAAGTCATATTAATACTCACATTCCTCGAGGCACCGGTCGAGGAGGTGGAGTAGCAGCCATCTTTGAATCGAGCCTATTAATTAATCCTCAACCAAAATTACACTACACCTCATTTGAAAGCCTTGTTCTTAGTCTTTCACATCCAACCTGGAAAACACTACAGCCAATTCAATTTGTGATTCTGTACTCGCCACCAGGTCCATATTCAGAGTTTATATCTGAATTCTCAGAATTTATATCAAGTTTGGTTCTTAAAACCGATAAAGTTATTATTGTTGGAGATTTTAATATCCATGTGGATGTTGATAATGATTGCCTTAGTGCTGCATTCATCTCCTTGTTGGACTCGATTGGCTTCTGTCAGAGTACAGAAACCCACTCACAGCTTTGGCCACACGCTTGATCTTGTTCTTACTTATGGCGTTGACATTGAGCATTTGAACGTCTTCCCACAGAATCCTCTTCTGTCAGACCACAACCTCATAACTTTTGAATTTATACTACGGGTGTACTCCGTTAGTCAAAAGTTTCTACACTAGATGTCTAACTGATAGTGCTGTAGCTAAATTTAAAGCGATTCCTTCTGTATTTGATTCGATACCACGTCTCAATATAACAGAGGACTCCTGGTCTAACTTTAGTCCGTCCCAGATTGATCATCTTGTTGACAGTGCCATAGGCTCTCTGAGAATGACACTGGACTCGATAGCCCTCTGAAGAAGAAGACAGTGAGGAAGAGGAGGTTTGCTCCTGGTATAACCCTCAGACCCGCAAACTGAAGCAAGCGTCACGTAAAGCTTGAGCATATGGCGTTCAACTAATCTCGAAGAATCCCGCTTAGTTTGGCGAGATAGTCTTAAAACATATAAGAAGGCCCTCCGTAATGCCAGAGCAGCCTATTACTCATCAATAATAGAAAAATAAAAACAACCCCAGGTTTCTCTTCAGCACTGTAGCCAGGCTGACAGAGAGTCACAGCTCTGTGGAGCCGAGCATTCCTATAAACCTTAGTGGTAATGACTTTATGAACTTCTTTAATGAAAAGATTTTAACTATTAGGGACAAGATTAATAATCTCTTGCCCATAACCAGTGCCAATCTGTCCTCAAGTGGAATGGCCTTGGAAACCGCTGTATGCCCTGGTGTATATTTGGAGGGTTTTCCCCCTATCAACCGTGACCAATTATTTTCAACGGTTTCTACTTGAACACGTCTACCTGTCTCTTGGACCCCATCCCGACGAGGCTGCTTAAAGACGTTTTGCCTTTAATTGGCGGCTCTCTATTAGATATTATCAATGTGTCTCTGCTAACAGGCCACGTACCACACTCCTTCAAGGTGGCTGTTATTAAACCTCTCCTGAAGAAGCCCACTCTGGATCCAGAGGTATTGGCTAACTACAGACCGATCTCTAACCTGCCCTTCCTCTCCAAGATCCTTGAGAAAGTGGTCGCAAATCAGTTGTGCGACTTTCTACATCATAATAGTTTATTTGAGAAATTTCAATCAGGATTTAGAAAACACCACAGCACCGAGGCGGCACTGGTGAAAATTACAAATGACCTCTTAATGGCAGCAGATAAAGGACTCCTCTCTGTCCTGGTCTTGTTAGACCTTAGTGCTGCATTCGACACCATTGACCATGACATCCTGTTACAGAGACTGGAGCAGTCGATTGGCATTTCAGGCACGGCACTAATTTGGTTTAAATCCTATTTATCAGATCGATCTCAGTTTGTATTTGTAAACGATGACGCCTCGATAACCACCAACGTTAATCACGGAGTTCCACAAGGTTCTGTGCTTGGACCAATTTTATTTACCTTATACATGCTTCCTTTGGGCAATATTATCAGGAAACACTCCATAAACTTTCATTGTTATGCAGATGACACTCAACTATATTTATCGATAAAACCAGAGGAGAGCAACCAACTCTGTAAAATTCAAGCATGTCTTAAAGACATAAAAACATGGATGACCTGCAACTTCTTGATGTTAAACTCAGACAAAACCGAAGTAATTTTAATCGGCCCTGAGCACCTCAGAGATCAATTATCTGGTGATGTGGATTCTGTACGGCATTGCCCTGGCATCCAACACCACTGTAAAGAATCTTGGCGTTATCTTTGATCGGGACTTGTCCTTTAACTCCCACGTAAAGCAAATCTCAAGGACTGCATTCTTTCATCTACGTAATATTTCAAAATCAGGCACATCTTGTCTCAAAAGATGCAGAAAAATTGGTTCACGTTCGTTACTTGAGACTGGATTACTGCAACTCCTTATTAGCAGGCTGCTCTAATAAATCTCTTAGGTCCCTCAGTTGATCCAGAATGCTGCAGCTCGTGTTCTCACTAAAACTAAGAAAAGAGATCACATCACTCCTGCACTAGCTGCTCTGCACTGGCTCCCAGTAAAATCAAGAATCACTTTTAAAATTCTTTTCTTAACCTACAAAGCCTTGATTGGTGATGCTCCATCATATCTTAAGGAGCTTGTCGTACCATATTGCCCCACTAGAGAGCTACGCTCACTAAATGCGGGACTACTTGTAGTTCCTAGAGTCTTAAAAAGTAGAATGGGAGCCAGAGCCTTTAGTTATCAAGCTCCTCTTTTATGGAACCAGCTTCCAATTTCAGTCCGGGAGGCAGACACAGTCACCTCGTTTAAGAGTAGACTTAAGACCTTCCTCTTTGACAGAGCTTATAGTTAGGGCTGAATCAGGTTTGCCCTGGTCCAGCCCCTTGATATGCTGCTATAGGCTTATAGCTGCCGGGGACGTTTTAGGATGCACTGAGTACCTATCTCCTCTTTTTCTCTCCTTAAGGATGAATTTTCATCTCTCAATCACACGTTACTAACTCTGCTTTCTCCCGGAAGTCCTTTTGACTTTACGTCTCATGGGGTCATCGGACCCTATGAGACGGCATAGATCTATCTGCCTGATGGATCGTCTGGGTCGTGGAATTCCTGCTCATGACTACGCCACTGTCCTGTTGAGACTCGCCCACTCCTCCTCCCCACCGCCATCTGCCTGATGGATCGTGGAGGTCTCCATCGTGGAATATGCCTACTATGAACTATTCATACACTCTGTCATATTCATTGAATGTATTTTAACTCTAAATCTGTCCTTCTGTACACATTACATCTATTGCATCTGTCCATCCTAGGAGAGGGATCCTCCTCTGTTGCTCTCCTCCAGGTTTCTTCCTTTTTCCCCTGAAGGGTTATTTGGGAGTTTTTCCTGGTCCGATGTGAGGTTTTGGGGCAGGGATGTCTATGTGTACAGATTGTAAAGCACTCCGAGACAAATTTGTAATTTGTGAAATTGGGCTATACAAATAAACTGAATTGAATTGAATTGAAAGGAGGGGGAGAGAAAGGCAAGAGAGCCACCTTTCTGTTAATCAGCAAGAAAAAGAAGAAGAAGAATTCTAAACCCTGATGATAGGCAGACGGGATGAAACGGCTCTGACTGGAGGATGAGAAAGGGGTGAGAAAAGGATGAGAAGAGGGTGAGAAAGGGATGAGAAAAGGGTGAGAAAGGGATGAGAAAGGGATGAGAAAGGGATGAGAAAGGGATGAGAAGAGGGTGAGAAAGGGATGAGAAAAGGGTGAGAAGAGGGTGAGAAAGGGATGAGAAAGGGATGAGAAAGGGATGAGAAGAGGGTGAGAAAGGGATGAGAAGAGGATGAGAAAGGGATGCACTGAGATGCGATACCTTGTTCATGGTGTCCACGGTGACGGCGTGGGTCCAGAAGCAGTCGTGAACCGAGACGAACGTCAGGCCGGCACTGAGACCGGAGGAGGGGAGGGGGGGGAATTGAAAGAGCACAGAAGACGAGAGTAGACATTAATAACGAGGATTGCTCGAGGCCTGGCGGACGTTCATTTCAAATCACGTGCGAGTTCTGTGGACCGAGCTGATGCCACGAGGCGTAGCGTACAACGCTAATTGCATTCAAGACGAGAGGCTTCGATGGGAAGAAAGGATATTTGAGGTCACAGGTACGCAGAGCGGGGACAACGACGGAAACACATCACAGACTTTAGAAGAGAAGCGACTCCGGGGATGATCGGCGAGGTGTTGCGCAATACCTATAGCAGTGGAGAGAGGTCAGCATCATGTGGGTGGAGTCCAGAGAGTGGATGAAGTTTGGCGGGAAGGCGTTCTTCTGTTTCACCGTGTCCGGCCTCCTGGGAAGGGACAGAGAGACAAGTATATATTTATATGGATATATATATATATATATATATATATATATAAATAAATATATATATAAATATATGTATCTATATGTATATATATATATTGTTTATTTTAAATGTTCTTTGTTATTTTCTTTATTTGATATTAATTTTCAGATTTATTTGATATTAATTTAGGATAGTAATATATAAGCATTTTTTGCTTCTACCTATACCTTTTCAGTCTTTCTGTTTTGTATATTAAATTGAATAATATTGTATTGTATTTGATTGACTGAATAAAATACACAACAACAACAGGTAGACATATGCAAATTCATAGAATTAATCTGAATTTTTCTGCTTTCTAAAAACAAAATGGGAGTTAAACTAAGTTTCTCATAGGCAGTGCATTAAAAGCCACGGTTCTCTTGAGGATGTTTTCCAGTCAGATGTTACAGTAACGTGTGCTATACGGAGCTGGAGATGAGAGACACTCACACACACATCGTTGGATCCACACCGTGTTGTATATCTCGTGGACTTCACTTTGCCATAATCTAAAAGAGACGTTTTATCTGATGGGCTTGGTTATGTAGTCGATAGAAGAGCACACGCATAGAGACGCGCCATAAAAGAGACAGGACGAGGTGACATGAATGCGACCGCGAGATGGAACTGGCAGTGTAAAATAAATCAAATGAAAACGCAGCGGGCAGCCAATCGGTATCGCGTGTTCCCATTACCCCGAGCGTGTGCCATTCAAATCCTCCGGGCCGCCGCGGACCGGAACGCTCCGTTAATGGGAATGGAGACGGAGCGGAGAGAGAGCTGGGGCCGAACCCAGAGCTGAACAACACACACACACACACACACAAACACTCTCTCACACACACACACACACAGTCTGTCAGTCTTGTTTACCTACTGTCAGCTTTATTTTTTGGGCCGGGGTAACGTGAGACTTTTATCTGCCGTGTTGGGCTCCAGCTGAACAAAAACAAGATTCCTAGAGATTCATATGCCAGCTCACTCAGCTGTCTGCACTCGTCTTTCTCTCTTTTGTTCTCCCCGTTTGTCTCACACCTACACACACACACACACACACACACACACGAGACAAACACACCACCTGTATCTCCCGTAGGCCCGGCGGATTGGAAAGCTGCAAGGTCGGCACTCTAAGGGTTCCACAACCACAGCCCTCTCTCTCTCTCCCTCTCTCCCTCTCTCTCTCCCTCTCTCTCTCCCTCTCTCTCTCCCTCTCTCTCTCCCTCTCTAGTGCATCCGTCCTCCCTACGGAGCTGATGGTTTACTTCGGTTCACGGGACATGATGGACGCCGACAAGGGGCTGAGCGTTTCATGTGGTTGTGTTTTTCCGACTGCGGTTTAGAAGCCTGGATAATCAGCCAGGAAGCGAGGGCTCGGAGGCCGTCACGACTCCATTTACGCATCTAGATGCCGGATCGAGCGTCTTTTTTATTTTTTTTTAAGCGTCTTTAATTACGGCGGCTGCGTGCCGAGGACGCATCGACCGCGGAGCCTGCGTCCGGTTTGGCCCCTGAACCGCGGCGGCGTTCTCTGACTGCAACATTCCGGGCGAGACGGCCTCGTTCTGAACTCCTAATTCCCTGGGAGACAATTAACAATCCTATATTTTCATTCTATTTTTAAATTCGTGCACTACTAGGGAGACGGCGCCATGTTCATAGGAATTGCATTAAATATATATATGTATATATCTATATGTTTGTGTATATATATATATATACATGTATATATGTGTGTGTGTGTATATATATATCTATATGTTTGTGTGTATATATATATATATACATACATACATATATGTATATATTTATACACACACACATATATACACACAATATATATATACAAACACATATGCATGAATATAGTTTTAATCCTTCTCAATTTTGGCAGGTCTTTTAGATTTATTCTTACTCGGAGTGCTGATTGGTTTTAGACATATTTTAGTCATTTTGTATAGTTCATAGTGTTAGCCATTACATTTTAATAAGCATGTCTTCCTTTTTTTCATTTTAGACTCATATTCTTTTCAAGTCATCAAACTGTATTGAACATTTTAATCATTCTGGTCCATCGGAAACCAGTAAGTCATTTTTCGTCAATTATTCTACATGCCAACAACCAGACCGTCACTTTAGTTTATTTATTGAGTCGACACTTCATCGTAGTTCTCGGATACAAAATTAATACTATCCATAAGCGAGACAGGATAACATGTGGATTTGCTTTGAGGCATTTTTACTGTTTATCTGAATTTCTCTGCAGAACTTCTCGTAAGATAAACTCATCTGGGAACTATTTGTGACATGCAAGATGCGTATTCTTGCATAAACACCCTTTATTTCCTTCTTAATGAGTGTTTACTATCGTAGCGGTAATGAGATGTTGCATTATATCATGTTGTACATCCATAAATGACTTTTCTAACTTAAAAAAAACAAATTCCTGTTTGCATTTCGACTCATCCCTTTTCAAACTTTTGAAGGTTTCCCCAAACACCTCCGATGCCATTTCCTACTTTATGACAAAAGCAAAGCTACATCAGAGTTTGAGGAGGCAATTAGTGGAAAATATAAGTGGAGAAAGAACTTTCGCGCAGCCGAAAATGTTGTTCTCTAAAATGTAAGCCCCTCCGGAGAAACTTTCTGCTTCCAGTCACGTCGAGAAGCTGCAGAGAGCTGGTTGCCGGGCAGACTTACTCTCTGGCGTCGTGGCTGATCTGGACGCTGATGTGTTGCATGGTACTCTTCAGCTGGAGAGGCAAAACACAGAGAAAGATATTAGTGGGATAATCACCTCACGTCCAACTTTTATGACTTAAAGTGTAATTATGAACAAGATGTCCAGCTGTTTTGTCGTGCTGAAATGAAAAAAAGAGTCTCATGTTTCATCATGTCAGCAAAACATACATGTTAATGTGAAAGTGTCATTTACTGGACACATGATGTTTGAAACATCAGATATCAAGAGCTTAAGTAATAAAAAGAAATAAAGTTGGGAGGATGAAAACTGGGATGCTTTTAAAATAATAATAATTATTGGACCCTTTGACCTGTCTGGATGGTATTCTTGCAAAAACTAAATGAAGAAAAACAGCTTAAAAAATGTATTCCCAAACGAAGAAGCAACAGAAAAATAGTAACGCAATTTGTAATTTAACAACTTGAGGCCAGTGACATTTTGCAGAACACAAAATCAACACAACAAAATCATGAGTCCCTTCATTTAATGGACATTTTAAGAGTTATTAAGCCAAACGTAAATCCATTTTAATTTCTCGCCTCAGGTTGTCATCACTTCAACCCAATTGAAAGAATTTAGGGTGGAAGTCAATAAATTGACCCACAAATCCTGCTATAATCCACATATAGAAGATCTATAGTAGATATATAGACATATATAAGACATATAGTAGATCGCTGGAGACCCTGGCAAACTCAGCACTTTACTTTACTCAGCACTTTACTTAATTTCCCCCCTGTATATTTAGTATTAGTATTTAGTTTTGTGTTTTATATTTATTTTCATTGACGCTCTGATGTGCACCGCTGCTGTGATTTTTTAATTGTCCCCACTGTGGGACGAATAAAGGAATATCATATCATCTATAACCACCTTCCATCTTCCAGCTGCTTGTGCAGGTCAGGGTGTCATAATGTGGCGACGTGAAGAGACTCAACGCTCCGTATTGCTGTGGTCGTCTTTAGACTGGCAGGTATCAGTATATCCCTTTTTTGGAGAATTAATCCAGCGTCGGATAGATATCATATTTCCAAATAGGTATTGAATGTTACTCTATTAAAAGTTATCAAACTATTTTGAGAAAAGTCTTTTTTCTTTCTGCCAAGTTATCTTACATCATCCTACGGGGTGCATATGTTTTTTAGCATTGCTCCTCCGGGTGGACCTCGGCAAAACACCAACAACAACAGATTACAGTGAGCTGCATTGTGCTGCGTCTGCGTTGCTAAATGCTCTTCAGGGATCCTCCTATGAATTATTCGGAGGTAAACAGTCAGAGTAACGGAAGTGTGCACAGTGACACCTCGACCACTTGGTTTTTGTAAATATTACACACAATGTGGACTTTATTTACATCTATTTAATGGTGACCTCACCAGGCGCAGGCGCAAAAATAACCCTTATCATACGGCCACTGCATTTGTTATATTTTGAAAGACATCCCTCCCTGTACAACGCTCCCTCACCCCGACACCTCGTTTCAAGAGGAATTACGTTGTATTACGGGAGTAAAGTGCCATAAAGTGCCTTCCAGAGTCTCACCTGTTCTCTCAGACTCATCTACATCCACAGGAGATGGAGTCATCACACACAGGAAATGGATGGGAAAGAGAGCCAGAGAGAGGAAATGAACAACAGGAAACCTCCGAGGAGGGGCATCCCCATCACCGGAGCACCAATGATATGAGACGAAGTTACGCCGCAGGTGGTAATCAAAGTATAGAACTACTACTTTACTAGAGTACTAGTATAGGAATATTATCAAAACAACCGTAATAACCGAGCCTTCATGGAAGAGGCCGGATATGTGGAGCGCAGCGCAGCGTTCGCTGGCCTGCGTTTGACCTCTGCTGGTTTTTTTCATCACATCATTTTCATTTCTTCCACTCTCAGACCGACGCCAAAGCCTTTAGTTCCCAGCGGAGGGAAGACTTAGAGCTCTAATCTCCCTCGCCTCGAGGCTCCATCCAGTCAGCTGTGCCAAGGCGCCCGTGGCCCGGGTGGAAACAACGGGGCTGCTATCGCGAGCGAGAGATATACGGCTGGCAAACAGGAAGCCGGCGGCGGCGGCGCCTCGTCGACGGGAGCATTAGTGCGTTTACCTTTCCTATCTGTCGTGTCCCTTTTGTTTGGCGCTCTGTGCGAACGCCATTTATTTTGGCCACCGGTGCGGAAACGTCTCGCCGTATCAATTCGGTAATACTTCCAGGATAACCAACATGCTTTTATTGTGAAAATCTGTACTAATACTGCCCAGATTTACCCACAAGAATCAAAATTAATACAATTTACTATAAGGGAACAGAATCTGCTTTCATTTCCTTGATTTTAAGGTTCAATACACTTTTTTTCTTTTTACACAGGCGAAATAAAGAAAGAAATAATTAGCATTTTGCGCAGCACGGCGGCTTAGTAGTCAGAGCCGAGCCGTTCAGCGCGAGGCTGACATGTCCTGAGTTTGCACGGGTCGGACCAGGCGGAGAGGAAACAGATTAACTGGTGAACGTTGTTTGGTTTGCTTTATAATACTGTTGACCGGCTCTGGCTGGAAACTCAAGACGAATCTTCCAAAATGTCTTGAAGGAGGAGGAGGAAAAAGAAGAAGAAGCACACGAAGAAGAAGGAGGAGGAGAAGAAGACACAGAAGAAGAAGAAGACGCAGAAGAAGAAGACGGAGGAGGAGAAGAAGAAAGATGAAGCGGAGGAGAAAGAGGAGAAGAGGAACAACAACAACAACAACAAGAAGAGGGAAAAGGAGCAGAAGACGCAGATGCAGAAGACGAAGACGAAGAAGGCTGGAAACCAGACATCTCACACAACGCCATCCCAAATTGCCGTTACAGGTTTTAAGAGGCTATTTTCTAAAATGGCCATGATGGAGGTCTTTTTTTTACACCTTTAAAGAAAAAAAGAAGGGGGAAATGGACCCGAGAACGGATTTACACAGCCCAGTTTCAATGATTGAGCTTATTGATTTTTAGTCGGCATCAACGAAAACAGCCGGAGCTGGAAATTGGGACATCGAGACCGGCCGTTCATAATGACACCTTTTGAAATTGGTCCACTGACATATCGAGTCGTATTGCGTGTGAGCCTCAGTGAGCGTTCGTTTGAGACATGACATCATGACATCATGACATCATGACATCATGACGTACGCCACGTCCCGGTGAAGTGGTCCTGCGTGCTGTGAGGTGTTGTTCCATTACTCAGTGTCTTTTTGACCCGCTGATGGCGGTGGATGAAAAGATACAAGGTCGCCACGGTTATCATAATTCACTTGACGGCGCACCAAATTTTGTTTAAAAAAAAAAATTACCAGAATCATTAGAATATACCGTCTGAGAGGTTTCTCCAAAATGTAAGCCAGACCACGCCTGGACGCCGAGAGCGGAGAGATGCTAAATTCCCACAAAGAGATAGAAATTGACCACAAAGACTGATGACGCGACCGCAGACAGGCGCAGAGCAACCACAAGGAGACACAAAATGACCACAACGAACCATCGAATGCTGCTCAACAACCACAAGGAGACACAAAACCACATCACGGTCGCACAACTACCAAAATAACCTTAAATTTACCAAATAGCAACAGCTCAAAAGTTTGGGGTCACTCAGACAATTGGGTGTTTTCCATGAAAACTTACATTTTTATTTATCAAATTATTTGCAAAATGAATAGAAAATATAGTCAAGACATTGACAAGGTTATAAATAATGATTTTTATTGTAAATATTAATGTTGTTCTTCTTGTGGCTCAAAGGAAGGCCAGTTTTATAGCTTTTCTCAGCAGCATAACTGTTTTCAGCTGCGCTCACATAAAAATGGTTTTCGAGGGTTTTCTACCTCTCCGCTAGTCTTCTAAGGCGATAACACCTCTATACACCTCTGTTAAACACCAGAGAATAGACATTTACCACATTAACTATGTAGAGAGTGTATTTATTATTATCATTAAACAAAAAAGTGATTTCCTAAGTGACTTCAAACTTTTGAACAGTTGTGTCTGACAAAATGAGCAAAAAGACACAAAATAACCACAAATAATTACAAAATGACCACAAGCTGTTTGTCTTTCAGTGGGTGGGCTCCTGATTGTGTGTCCTGTGTCTCATAATCCCTCCATTATGAGGCAGATTGTTAAAAAAATTATATTTTTAAAACTCTTACGGCTTAGACCGCATCAAACTAAACTATACATCAATATTGACAGTGGACATATTGCTACTTGTACTGTACCAATAAAACATTAAAAAAATAGCCCAATGAGGAGCAAAAGCCCCAAACACAACTGCATCGCTCCACATGGAGGACGTTAGATCACTGCAGCTTTTAGTCACGCTATGAACTCACACATCCAGCTGACGACTCCCCCGGGGTCACCGCTCACTGTGGCCTTGGCCGGGAGGGGAGAATGAAAAACAATGAACAAGGAATATGAGCCAGAGTGACCTCTGATCCGATTAGGATCTCCCAATCCTGTTAAGCAGCCTCCCTGATGCATGTTCAGCTACTCCGTCCTACTCTAATGTCCCCAACTCCCAGCAGCCACGGAAAATAAAACGCTCGACTCCGCCGGCCGGCGGCCGTACGCACGCTGTAAAGAACCGGCGGACAGAAAAATGCTCAAAGACACTCAAACGTGCGGAGGCCGCCGACGCCGCTTCCTCTCCCCTCGCCGGTTCATCTTCCCGGCTCCATCGAGTCTAATTACTGCCGACCGCCAGGAACACGGCGGCCTTGGATGTAAGAGGCGCAGAGGAGACTGACCGGGAGATTGAATTTAATCCAGGGAAAAAAAAGAAAAGAAAAGGTGACCTTTCTGCAGAGTTTCATTGTTGTTGCCCAATGATGCAACTGGATTAAGAGAATTATCGATGGGGATGAAAGTAAAAAAAGTTATGCGTGTGTATAATGTGAATGTGAGCTAAAAAAAACCCCTCATCTAGGAAGTCATCATCTCATTCATCATCTTTAGGCCTTGAGAAGAAGAAAAAAACACACATGCCAATCAGCCTCTTTGGCCCTGCTGGACATTAAAAGAAGCAGATAAAAATCAAAGTAAATCGGCCTAATACATCTACAGAGAGAGAGAGAGAGAGAGAGAGAGAGAGGCCGCCATCTGTCACCCTCGCTCTCTTGCTCCTTCTTAAAAGGGGGTCACTCCCCCTCCACGACAACCTCTGCTTGATGTCATCATGAAGAGCAGGCGACCCGCCGGCTACCGGACGGCGTGTGCCTGGCGTACGCCACGCGGCCGTCTCTCCTTTCTCTTAGATAATGACCTCAAGGATCTAGAGGTCAAAATGGATTATATATAAATCTGAAAGACGTGCTACTGCCAGGGTCTCCGGAGTGACGGGCAGCACTGGTCATGTTGCGGCCGAGGCACTCACGGCTATCGCAATACACCATCGGCGGTGCACTCACTCCGCCCGAGCAGAGCATCCAGTGCTCGAGAAGAAGGAGACGACCATTATTTCATGGGAGTCCGAGAAGAAAATGAAAGAATTAGAAGAGGAGACGCGGGGAAAAAATAGAGGTCAACACAAAGGGGGATGAGTGGTTCATCTTAAAGATTAAAAACAAACCTCTGATCGTTTTTTTTTCTCTCACTGCGAATATAAATTGACACTCGAGTACAGAAAGTGCTACCACCCAATCAGGGCCGTTTCTTAGGGAGGGGGAGGGGATGTTTGTACATTGGCTTGGCTCCTGTGCCGGTACGCCCGTCTGCCGTGGCGCTGACCTTCATCGACTGGAGGTAATACTCAGACGGGATAAGTGCCTCCTCCAACCTCCACTTCAACACCCCCCCCCCCGGATTTATCCCTGTAATTTAGACCCTCGCAGTCGGAAAAAAAATACAACGAGCTCCTCGGAAAAGGTTCACAGGTCCTGCAGTGTGGTGGAGAAAAAAAAGATGACGCTCGAGCGTGAGACTCACCACTTGGTTGCGTATGCGGTGGTACGGCTGAATGACGGGTAAACCCAGGGGGGTCACCCACTGCACGGTGTGGCCGGACTTGGAGATGAGCCGGGCGCTCTCCGTCAGCCAATCCTGCAACACAGCGGAGGGAGAGTCACCAGATAGTCCAATCAAGAGTGAGATTCGGCCTATTTTGTAACTGTGTGTGTGTGTGAGCAATCAAGCTCAAATCAGTGCGTTTGGACAGCTGAGTGGCAGATTCAATAAATCAGGCTTCACGTATTTAAAAAGAAGGAAACTCAGGAACAACAAACATTTCAACTTAAAGTTATATATACACTACCGTTCAAAAGTTTGGAGTCACTTAGAAATGTCTTTATTTTTCACAAAAAAGCACTGTTTTTTCAATAAAGATAACATTAATCAAAAATACACACTATACATTGTTAATGTGGTAAATGACTATTCTAGGTGGAAACGTCTGGTTTCTAATGAAATATCTCCAGAGGTGTATAGAGGCCCATTTCCATCAACTATCACTCCAGTGTTCTAATGGTACATTGTGTTTGCTAATCGCCTTAGAAGACTAATGTCTGATTAGAAAACCCTTGTGCAATTATGTTAGCACAGCTGAAAACAGTTATGCTGGTGATATAAGCGATACAACTGGCCTTCATTTGAGCTTGAAGTTTGAAGAACAAAATTAATACTCCAAATATTAATCATTATTTCTAACCTTGTCAATGTCTTGACTATATTTTATTTTCAATTCATTTGATAAATAAAAGTGAGTTTTCATGGAAGACACAAAATTGTCTGGATGACACCAAACTTTTGAACGGTAGTGTATATACAGGACTGTCTCAGAAAATTAGAATATTGTGATAAAGTTCTTTATTTTCTGTAATGCAATTAAAAAAACAAAAATGTCATGCATTCTGGATTCATTACAAATCAACTGAAATATTGCAAGCCTTTTATTCTTTTAATATTGCTGATTATGGCTTACAGCTTAAGAAAACTCTAAAATCCTATCTCATAAAATTTGAATATTTCCTCAGACCAAGTTAAAAAAAAGATTTATAACAGCAAAACAAAATCAAACATTTGAAAATGTGTTTCCAGGTGTTTCGAGTTAATTAGACGATTCAAGTGATTTGTTTAATACCCTACTAGTATACTTTTTCATGATATTCTAATATTTAGAGATAGGATATTTGAGTTTTCTTAAGCTGTAAGCCATAATCAGCAATATTAAAAGAATAAAAGGCTTGCAATATTTCAGTTGATTTGTAATGAATCCAGAATGCATGACATTTTTGTTTTTTTAATTGCATTACAGAAAATAAAGAACTTTATCACAATATTCTAATTTTCTGAGACAGTCCTGTATTATCAAACGCACGAACATTTCAGAAGCGGTTGTTGTCAATGGAGATCGTGTTTCTCAAGCCCCGCCTCCATGAAGGTGACTGTTCCACTTCCTGGAGCAGGAAAACAAGTGGCGCAAACTTGCCGAGGAAAATGGGAGTTGTTGTTGTTGTTGCTGCTCGACTTTAAATAAAGAAACTAAAAGAAACAACGCCGTGTCTGGCACAGTCTATCTCCAGGAATAGAGACCCCCCCTATTACTGCCCCACAAGTGCCTCCTCACACATGCAGGCGCACTGAGAGCTGTTGGGAAGTTATATGTGTCCTAACAAGTTGAGGTAGCGCTCTGGCCCCGAAGCAGCTGCAGTCATCGCCACCTCTCCTCCTGAAAAAGTCCCACGTGCGATGACGATGACGTGAAGAAGAGCACACGGGGGAATGAGAGATCGGGGGCGAGGATGCCGGAGAGATCACGCGACGAATCAGTCGATTGATAAGAGGCAGACGGACAGAAGGACCACCGTTTGAGGGGAATGAGTCGCTGATTCATGGGAAATATGCAGAGAGCGTTGAAGAGGTCAGGGATGACTGGAACGGGAATATTCTCCCTCCCTCCCTCCCTCCCACCCCCTGCTGGGAAACACAGGAGGATGTGACCTATTCAAAAGCAGCAGGTGCACACTCTTTCTCTCACTCTCTCTCACACACACACACACACACACACACATCAGGTTGGCACCAAGGTATGATGGGTAAGGGGATTCTTCATCTCAGACTGGGCCGTGCCGACACATTGCCCAGAGGACACAGCGGCGGTGGGTGCCGTTTTTATTTGCTGCCAGACTCCACTCTGCCTGTGGAGATAACACACACACACACACACACGCTCGCACACACACACACACCTCCCAAAACTATAAATGGAGTCCATGTGATGAATGGGTGTCGTTGCCACGGTAATAGTGAAGTAAAGAAGTCGTCAATACAAATAAAATATCATCCAGTCCGGAGTAGGTCAGTAGACTGGAGTCACTGTTATTCTCCAGCTCTTCAAGAAGAAATATTTGTTGTAATTGGAGGTAAATTATGGATTATGTTCCGTTAATAAAAGGAGTATATATGTTGAACTGTGAGTTTGTAGAGACTTTTATATTTATTTATTCTTAACAATTTTGCTCGTTTTAACTTGTCAGGTTACATCTCAATGAATGGGAACCAAAGGGACGCTTCAGCCACAGAATTATTAGACATTCACCGCGTGTTCCCCGCAGAGCCCCGCGGTGAACGGAGAAATACGGAAAAACTGACTAAAAAGGAATAATTCCGTAATAAAAAGAAATTTTCTTTTTATTAACAGCATAAACAACTCCTTCAGTAAAATCCAAGTCTCCAGCGGTGTGCTCACTCCTTGCCATCCATTTGTGTTTTCACCAACATAGTATAATTTAAAACACGTTGGACCCGTTTTAAAGGGGTGAAGTATTCCTTTAAGCGCAAGTGTGTTAGTTCCCCAAATTACATCTTCCTTTATGGAAAACCTTTATCAGGAAATTACAGAGACCATAAAGGGTGTTACTCTAAACCGAGGGTTGACGATGCACGGCGTGCGTGAGTCATGTGATATCTGTGATGTCCATGAACCCACCTGGATCTCTCTGGTCCCCGTGAACATCTCCTTGAGGCCATTGAACACCATCCGCACCAGGTATTGAGATGCTTCCCACACGTGATCCTGGAAATGCAACACATGATTAGGCTTGTGTATTTTATTTTATCACACACACACACACACACACACACATTTATGTCTCAATAAAACAAACTATATATAATGTAAAATGCTAACATCAGTGATAAAAGTTGAGTGGTACATTTCTCATATCACCACAGTGATATGATCTCCTTCTCTGTGGGAGCTGCCTCATCCCCCCCCTCCCCCGCTTGTAATCCCTCACAATTACCCCCCCCCCCCCAATTCCCCCTTTTAAACAATTAGGGAGATTATGCAGAAGTCGTTTAGCACAATCCTCCAGCTGCGAGCCGGTAGATACACCGATGCCGCTCCCATCTACACCAGATTAACTCATATTGTCAGGAAGTATATCGCTATGTGACAGATAATAAGCACTACAGAGCTGGAAGATGATGAAATGCCCCCCCCCCCTCCTCCACGGTGTCATTTGACAGAAGGGGCGGATCCGTTTACGAGCAGCGGTTCCGATCTAAAAATAGATCCATAATGACTGTGCACAGGATCTGAAATATATCTGTTGTTGCATTACGCTCCCAGCCTCCCTGAGAGGACCACGGGTAATATCTTATTTCACTGCAATAAGACGATACATAAATTAGCTTGACTAACAGAAACTGTAAAAGCTTCGGCTCGGCCTGAAGAGACGGTACGGTGGGATCCTGAATGTCAAGGTCAGCGCGACTGGAATCCTTTTAGGGGGGGGGGGGGGACATTCCACACAGTCGCTGCCCATTTTATGATAACATGCCGGAGACAATGGAGCGATAATATCCGGGGAAGATTGACGTCCTTCAATCATCAGGGTTCTTACACATTTTGACCAATGGATTTCCAGGACTTTAAACCAAATTTCCATGACCAAATTGAAATCTCGGTGTTAGCATGAACATTTTTGAAAATGTTGCGTATTGAGAGCGTACGCCGGCTTATATTTTGAGCGTCTTTTTAAAAAAAAAACTTATTAATTATTTCAAACTCGGCGGAAATGAACATGTGATTATAACAAATTTCCATTACTTTTCACAAACTTTTATGATTTAAGTTTTTTTATGACTTTTCCAGGCCTGGAAATAGATAGATAGATAGATGGATACTTTATTAATCCCGAGGGAAATTTAGGTCATTCAGTAGTTTATACACTTAACTTAACTCACAAACATACACAAATCACAGTAGAATCACAGTAGAAAAACAATACACATAGGGAGAACATGTTCACAGGGAGTAGGGTGTATACAGATATTACAGTGTGCAAAGAGATATAAATAGTACAATGGGCTAGTATAGCCAGTAAAAAGAGTAAAAAGATGGACAATGGAATGGAAAAATAAAGAGCTGAGAAGAGGAGGGGAGACTGAGGTAGACTCATGCAGAGAAGTCCATCTCCCTCCCCCTCCCCCTCTGCGTGGCGTTGTAAAGTTGAATTGCCCTGGGGACAAAGGACTTCCTCAGCCTGTCCGATGAGCATGACAGTGACAGGAGTCTGCCACTGAAAATAACCATTTTTAAATTCCCTGACTTTTCCAGGTTTTCCATGACCGTACGAACCCTGAATCATAACGAGTCAGTCTTGGGCCCAGTGTGTGAGAGTGTAACGCCTAAGGGGAAGCTGTAAGGGAAGATCCGTAGAGAGGAGGCCACCACGCGAAGGGAAAGCCCCCCCGATCCATACCGTACCTTCGGGAACTCGTCGATCTCCTTCAGTTGCTTCTCTATCTGGAGGCGTCCCCCGTAGCGCGTGACCCCGTACACGACCGTCATCACGGTCTGCTTCACCACCTTCCTGCTGATGAAGCCCTCCAGGACCTGGGCGACCTTCATGCCGCTCCGTGCGTCCCGCGCCCGGAACTCCTCCACCTGAAACACAGGTGCGCACATTGAGGTGGACGAGAAGGACAACACTGGGTTCAAAACGTGTCTTTCGGAGGACGCACAAGCATTTAATCAGGGAAGAAGAGGAGAAAAAAAAGGTCCATCACGGTCGTGAAACACCGATCGATCGGTTGCCTGATCAATCGATCCCTCCGTGTGGTTGCTATGCAACAAAGTTAGCCAACACCAGGAAGGCCACTAAACCTCTGTTTATCATTGAAAAGTTAGCTTTTGTAGGAATAATAATTTGCTTAATTTAAATTCACTCCAGAGAGTTCTGATCTACTTAAAAAGGGGATCAAGATTGATGAATAGCATTTTTGGTGAGAAGAAATATGTATATTCCGGTTTTGAACGTTTCTAAAAAATGTTTTACTTTATTGGACTGAATCAGAAAATCTTCGTCAAGCACGAGGCAACAGTTATCGATTATCGATCTGACAATTGATCGCTTCAGCTGTTCTAGATTAAATATCGTCAACATATCCGTCGCCACGGTTACTTATTGTCCCGCTTATCTTTTACGAGTCAACACGGTTTATTTATCACGGGTCAAAATATCTGTCCTAAAATGTCAGTTCATAACAATTGGCTTAAATTTAAAAAGAGTTCATTTGATGGCATCGTCTGCCCTCTTGCCTCAAAGCCTTTGGACATGAGAGTCTTGAGAGAGAAAACTTTTAAATTTAAGACCTCCAGTAAGAAACTTTAAATGTATTCTCAAAGCTAATTAATCTGTCAAGTCATCTGAATATTACCAGCAGAGCAGCCGCCGCCGGCCTTGCAAGTAAAATAAAATCACAGTTGGGCTACGTTGCGCTCAATGAGTCAATGTGAAAAAAAAGGGACAAAAACAATGCTAACCCCCCCCCCCCCCAAAATACAAATAAATAAAAAGCGGCCAGTGGTGCTGACCTGCTGTGCTACTCCGCTGTACACATCCTGGGGCACGTCGCAGGGCATGAGGTTGACGGACGTGGCGCCAACAACATCTCTGCCGAGGGCGGCGTAGTGCTGGAGGCCATTACAGGAGCCGTCCTGGTGGAGAGGAGATGGGGAGGGGGGGGGAGAGAACAGAATTACAGGGACTGCCATTAAATGGGAGGAGAGGGAGGTGACAGGTGAACAAAACAAAGGACTCAGAGGAGGAGCAATAACGAGCATCGGCTCAATGGAGAGGAAAGTGATTAGTTTGAGGTTGTTGGTTCACAACAATTTATTTCCATGTGCAGGAAAGCCACACAGTGAATGTTGCATTCAACGCTCCACCACGAGCATCTTCCACCAACTCGTTTAACTGGATCTGGCGTCAGACAGGGGGGGGGGGGGGGGGAGTCACGAGGGGTGTTGCATAATTAAGTGCCGATCAATTAGTCGGTCTTTCCCGCTGAATTAAAACGTAATAGGTCATTCCGTTTGTATTTTATTCAACTGTGTTCAAAAAGAAGACGACCCCATTCAATGTTTAACGTCGGTGTTCTTTGGGGTCAATTTAACCCCAGGCTGTTTTTCAATGTGTCAAACATATACGAAATATCAACTTTTTTATATATTTAAAGGGATATTTAGGGAGTCAACAAACAAACATAAAGTAACTCACACTTAAACTTGGGAAACAATATTAATTCTAATAATTTTCTGGAGGTTTTAATTGCTGGGGTCAAATTGACCCCGAGGGTAAAATATGTTAGTAAATGTGAAGGTAACAGGAGGGTTAAAGCCGAGTCTTTTTAAATGACATAAGCTGGATCTGGGTCCCGGCATCGTCGCCACCTTCACGAAACAAATAAAAAAAACACGTGATGAATTTTGCAGGGGCCACATTCCTGCCATCTTTTTTTCATTTCATTTCCATGGAGACGTGACCTTCGACCCCAAAGCCTCTTCTCTCTTCTCTCACTCGACCTCCGTGACCCTCGAGCTCCGGCATCTGTGTGCGGCGGGCCGCCCGTGTGCTCGACGCCGTTCAATTAAAAAAAAAAGTCTCCTTTTGGACATGTAGCCATTTAATTTATTCATTACTGCAGTGCAAATTAATTAACATCAATGTGATGATATTGTTAGCGAGAAAGCACATTATGGTCTAGAATGCTTTAAGCAGATTGAAGTGAAACCCTCGGAGCTCCTGCGTGGAGGAGGTGCTAAATACTGCGCAGCGGCAGAGCGGGTCGTGCTTCAATCAAACAATCGGCAGCTTGATTCCCTGGCTCCTGCTAGTCCATCTCTATGTGTGCATGGGCTCACCTTTATGAGGGGCCGTGAGGGACATTATTCAGAATACCCTCTCACACACACAACTGAAATGCTCTCACACACACACACACACACACACTAGTGAAATGCTCTCACACACACTAGTGAAATGCTCTCACACACACACACTAGTGAAATGCTCTCTCACACACACACACTAGTGAAATGCTCTCACACACACTAGTGAAATGCTCTCACACACACACACGACTGAAATGCTCTCACACACACTAGTGAAATGCTCTCACACACACTACTGAAATGCTCTCACACACACTAGTGAAATGCTCTCACACACACTACTGAAATGCTCTCATACACACAAGTGAAATGCTCTCACACACACACTAGTGAAATGCTCTCACACACACGACTGAAATGCTCTCACACACACGATTGAAATGCTCTCACACACACTAGTGAAATGCTCTCACACACACTAGTGAAATGCTCTCACACACACTACTGAAAAACGATATGCTCACACACACAACTGAAAATCTCTCACACATACTAGTGAAAAGCTCTCACACACACACATGATATGAAAAGCTCTCATGTGACTTAATGTTTCAAAGTGTACATATCCGCTCAAGGTAACCAGTTGTTTCAGATCCCTTCGACTTAATGGATCAATATATAAATTACTTGACTTGAAACTAATATCTGGTGGCGCAGCGCACAGACTGCGCGTCTTTGAGTGCAGTCTCCTTTTCCGTGAAAGAGATTGAAACCAGGTCGGGCGATCTTTTTATTTTTATTTTTTCGAAAATGTATTTCTTCATCCGTGGCTGTGATGCGCTGCTCACTTATACTATCGTAATCGCCGAAATGGATATGAACGGAGGCTTGAAGATCTCCAGCAATATGTTTGTGAATGTGTGACGAATCTGGTGAGCGAGACAGAGCCCCGCTGCAGATGTTAAGAGAACACAACACACGCGCAGGGAAACCAGTAGGTTTGAAAACCAGTAGGGGTGTAACACCGGCTGCTGTCGAACAGTTGAGGCATTAGACAGTGTTCTGATTGTCTCCGCTGAGGCCAATATGTTGTTTAGTAACGCCGTTGCTTAAGGGCTGTTGAGCACATTGTTGATCTGCCATCCTTGATCACCTTCCGTTTCAACTGAAACACCTTCCCAGGGTTGCCAGGTCTGTGTGACAAAACCAGCCCAATGGCCAATAAAACCAGCCCAAAAACCAGCCCAATATCAGAACTCAAAATATGCCCGTGCCAAACCATATACACTGCTTTTAAAGTCCAACAGCATTGCTATCATTGTATTGTAATATCTACAAAGTAACACCAAATGTTTAGTATGCCAGCATTAAACGCAGTTTATGGTAGGATTTGGGTATAAATAAATTATTTCATTTAAAATATGGATTTTTATTGAAAGATATTCATGTAATTTGCATGCAAAATAGGTCTACCCGAACCAGCGGACACAAAATTCAACCCGCGGCAACACTTCAAAAGTTGCCCAATGCGCTGGAAAACATGGACCTGGCAACACTGCACCTTCCGTTGCAAGTGAAATGCCTTCCGTTTCAAGTGAAATTTTCATATGTGTGTATGAGAGCTTTTCATATTATGTGTGTGTGTGAGAGCTTTTCACTAGTATGTGTGAGAGATTTTCAGTTGTGTGTGTGAGCATATCATTTTTCAGTAGTGTGTGTGAGAGCATTTCAGTAGTGTGTGTGAGAGCATTTCACTAGTGTGTGTGAGAGCATTTCAGTAGTGTGTGTGAGAGCATTTCAGTTGTGTGTGTGAGAGGGTATTCTGAATAATGTCCCTCACGGCCCCTCATACACCTTGCCTTAACCCTCCTGTTACCTTTAGGGTCAATTTGACCCCATTCAATGTTTAACGTCGGTGTTCTTTGGGGTCAATTTGACCCCAGGCTGTTTTTCACTGTGTCAAACATATAAGAAATATCAACTTTTTTATATATTTAAAGGGCTATTTAGGTAGTCAACAAACAAACATAAAGTACCTCACACTTAAACTTGGGAAACAATATTAATTCTAATAATTTTCTGGAAGTTTTAATTGCTGGGGTCAAATTGACCCCGAGGGTAAAATATGTTAGTAAATGTGAAGGTAACAGGAGGGTTAAAGGCTGAATGACGCGCTTTGAACTTAACGAGAAAAGCCACTTTGCATGGAAACTGCTGCTCGATATCCCTCTGGAGGAATAGGTAGTAGGTTAATAGGTAGTTTGATCGTAAAAAAAAAAAAATGGTACCTGGTGAACGGGAAAATGGGAGATGAAGCGCGTTGGATCGGGAGATCTCACGGCGTTGGCGATCTCCATGCAGCAGCACAGCGCCTGCCAAGGCTCGTCTGCATTCATCCACCACGTCCTACCCTGAAGGAAGACACACACACACACACACACACACACACACACACACACACAGGAGCAGATGGAACATTAATACTGCCAACATAAACACTCCGGGAAAAGCTCACCGACCCCGCAGTCAAGAGAGAAACGGGGTAAATGCTGCGATCGGCATATTTCAGGAAGGCTCTAATAGTAGCCGTTTCTGTATTTCTACCAATTGTATTGGTGTGAACCTCAGAACTATGAATGTACGGCTGGACTAAGCTGTTAATGGACCGGAAAGAGCGATGAAGACAAACTGACATTGAGAGGGTCGTCTGCCGAGTCCAAGACGTCCTCCATGATCTCGTTGGCGTACTCCAGCCGCCCCACCAGAGAGCTCTTCTTCTTCAGCCCCGTCAGATTGACCAAGTGGATCTTCAGCCAGTCCAGTCCTTTCGGCCCGAGCGGCTTCCCCTCCGCGAACAAGAGGACGGCCCGCGTGACGTCGCTTCCCAGGTGGTTGAAGTACGGCGGACAGGGGTAGGTCCGCCCCCGGAAGTCCATGTTGTGAGGGAACCAGAAGATCTCGTCCCGCATGTGGTTGGCGATGGAGAGTTTGTACAGGGCGTCCATGCGCAGGCTGTGCATCTCGCTGCTTTTCTTCCGGGCGTTGATCACCTCCCTCTTCATGTGGGCTTTCTCAGAGGCCGTGTACGCGGGGTCGTGGGCGTTGACGTGGGGTACTTTGGGGGCCTCCGACAGAGGCGGAGGGATGTCGAGCTTCTCGCTGCCCCGGTCGTTGAAGATGGAGATGATAATGTCCAACAGGGGTTTGTTGATGCTCCAGGCACAGTTGCCCAGCTGGTTGAGAGAGTCCAGGACCGGCATGAGGTTCTGGCTTTTCTCCAACAGCGCCTCGTGCTGCGTGGCCCCTTCCACCGTGCGCATCAGCTTGGTGGGCGTCAGCAGGTAGGCTCCGGACTTGACAGACGTCCAGGGCACGGGAGGGCACAGCATCGGGATCACGTAGGAGTCAAAGGTCAACTTGGTCTCCATGGCGTCCTGCTGCATCTGGATCAGGATGGGGTGGGGCTTGATGAAGCCGATCTGCAGGGTGAAACATCAAAGGAAATACAATTAGCAGCTGAAATGAGCAAAAGAAGAAGAAAAAAATGATTTAAAGCGGTTTAAATTATAACTACAAAGAACAACCTCAACCCAAACAACCAGGAGAAACACAAGTCACCAGTGATATCACTCATCACTCATAGCTGGTCGCCAGTTCATGTCAGATAGCCGACAGCCACTAAAGGACTGTGAGCTCCAGAAATAGGGAGGCACCATTTAAAACCTTCTCAGTCCCGATACCGATACCGGGGCTTTGGGTTTCGGCCAACGGCGAGTACCGATCCGAAACCAGTGTTTAATTAATGAGCCGCGCGGCTCACTGTGTGCAAGGGACTGGGATTATTCTTTGATGTGGCTCCACTTAAATAATGGCTTTCCTTAAACTCTGTCAAACAAAAATGTAACAAAAAAAAATCATCAATATTGATTTCCTGGATTTTAAATTTTTTTATTAAAGTAATAAATTAAACAGCAGCAACGTAGTAAATTAAATTGTAAAAAATTAGAAAAGTTAACAGAAAATTAATGCAAATTCCAGTCTAAATATTTAGACTATATAAACAAAAAAATATGAATTGAAAGACACCCGAGCAAACTATTTGAGTCGGTATCCTATCCAGAAACTTCACAGCTAAACTGAACTGTCCCGTTCTAATTTTATTAAACTACTATTTCATTCACACTAAAAACTTGAGCTTCCACATTGCAGATGATCTAAAAAGGGAATTTCTCTCTTTGTCTTCATTTGATATCAAACCTTTTATGTCATGTAAAACCAGGCCGCGTTTTCGATGCGACAGAAATACCGTGTCACGGTTGTAACTCGTGCGTTCAACGCGAAAAACTGGACGAGGAGATCGTCGGAAGCATAAATACAGGAACCAGACAGAAAATAAATGAAACACCTCAGCGTTGCTGGCATGAGTCAGACGGTCCCGCTGCGCTGTAGAATCATTAGGATGCTCCCCTGATGGGCTAACCTCCAAAGAGAGAACAAAGGGGAGGGGGGCAGAATACGGGGAAATAACTCAATTCTGCAAGAGTGTCAAAGGGCATCAAGTCCAAAAAGTCCACCTCTCCCTCTCTCCCTCCCTCTCTTTCCCGTGACACGGTCCCGCGGCAGTAAATCGGCGAGCCAATTAAGGGGACACTAAAAAAGGGATTAGCCCAGAGCCCATTCCTCTAGCTCGACTGTTCCCCCTGCCAATGCACACAGGGGGTGGGGGGGGGGGGATTTAGGATTCACACTCTTTGGAGCTTCACAGGTGGATCGGCTTTCGAGTGAAGGTTGAGTGTTTTCGGGTATCGCTCCACTGGGGGTCCGGCTCCACTTCTGTGCCCGGTTAACCTACAAATCGGACTAATTGTGTGTAATTTGAATATAATTGTTTGATTTAACTGACGCAGGGTTCTCATAATACACAGTCGCATTTGCTCTTTTGAGTATTTTTCTCAGGATTCAGGAGATCATTGACAATTTTTCCACATAAATCTCAGCTGAAAGGATCTTTCCACTGTACCTGTCGCGTGCTGCGGAAGGTGTACATGTGGTACAGGATGGGGATGCGCTTCCTCTCGAAAGCAGAGTTCAGGATGTCGCTGTTGATTTTGAGGTTCTTGACCATCATTTCCACCATGAAGGTGCCCAGCTCCAGGGACACGATGTACGGCCAGTGGGTCTCTCCTCCGTGCAGCGAGGGTCCCGAGCTCTGCTCCATCTCCAGGTTACGCCAATGCTCGCTGGGCAGGACGACGAACTCCTAGAGGGAGGAGAAGGGGAGCGGCTTGTTGTTCAGTTAGTTTCAGAGTTTGGAAGGCACGTCGACATGTGTGAGAAGATCCAAGATCACGTTTTTAAAATAATATTCAGGCGTAAAAGTGTGTCAACAAGGCACTTATTTTGTGATCAAATTTAAAAAATTGCTTTTATGTTTCAAGAAAAATATGGTGAATACTGTATAAGCCTTGATGTATCAATATTTCAGCCAAAAACAAGAACACACAGCTAGGGAGAGCCTTCAGGAACGAGATGATCCAAGAGGATGAAAAGCATTATTTGCTCCTCAGACATGTAAGAAAGAAGTAGATCGTTAACTAACTTCTGGAATAACTCGGAGTGTAATGAGCTGGAGGGGAATTTTTCTCATAAACTTTTATACGTCTTCTTTTTGAAAACAGAGTCGCCCCCTGGTGGACATTCGAGAGAATACGAGTTTAAGACTTCTTTTTTTGACCCAGGGGTTGCCGCCTGACTGGCTCCTCGAAGCAAAAGGAAAGCTTTTCACCCAAAATACTTTTCCTCTGCTCTGGACTGCAGCTGAAAAATTTAATTTTTTAGAACATTTGCCCGTGCAAAGGCATGACAACAAGTAGCTCTTGCTTGGGAAGCGCTACATCCGATATGCATTTGACATTACCGTATCCATTATTAATGTGAATTAAATTCCTGTCAATTTAAGTGCGGGAAGCCAAAATCCTGATCAAGAGAAAGAAAATCAAGAAAATAAAAAAAGGTTTGCCTCTACCGGGATGCACCAAAGTGCACACACAATACATCTTAAACTATAATAATAACCTAGAAGGGGACACAGTACAAATAAAGACGTGTGGATCGAGAGGGTTGATCTACCTTTGTGTCTTTGGCCAGCAGGTCTGTGTACGCGTTGTAGATGTTGCGCAACTTTTCCACCATCTGGTTCCGGTGCTTCTGCCGCACGGAGTACTTGGTGTAGACCCGGTTGCCGAGCTCTCTGGCCAAAATCTTCAGCGACTCTCCGCTGGGAGGCAGGTTGGCGACGCTCTGGAGAGCGGGACACGGTTCAAAGCGTCAAACACGAAGACGACAAAAGCCGACGCCATTCAGTTTTTAATGAAAGAGCAACCCGTCAGCCAGAGGGGAAATCAAAAAGAGAAGAAAAGAAAAGGTATTTTTAGAGTTTAAAAAAACACGCTGTGCATGTGTTGATGTTGGAAGCGGCGCTATCTGATCAAAGCGGCGCTATCTTTTTGCTGGCAAACATGAAGCCTGGTGCTTTTGCAGCTGTCGTCACTGTCACACACTCGAGTTGTGATTTGTGGTTTTTCCAGATGGGTTCCGTCACATTGAATACGAGAAAAAAAATAAAAAGGGAGCGCAGCGGGGACTTCACAACACATCTTTTCTGTGACATTGGAGGACAGTTAAGCCGTCGTCCGTCACATCTCTGTGACTCAAACACTCAAAAGTCTTTGTTGAGGCCGAGACTCCCGGCCGGGTTGTATTACCTGTATCATGATGTCGACATACTCTATATCCCCCAGCACACAGAGGTAGGGATAAAGGTTAAGCCGGTAGTCCTTGCTGTTGGTGTTCGCCAGGATCATCTTACTCTCCCTCAGGGCCTGGAGGAGGATCTTCTGCCACTGCGCCCGCTGATCCACCAGCAGCTCCCTCTGGAAGGACAACACAACTGATCTCAGGACAGCGGCTGCCAGCGGGAAACCCTCAAAAGACGAACAACCCTGCACCGGAGCCTGTTCGTCACGCACTGAACCGACTGGAAGGTGGTTTTAAAGCGCGAGGCGGTGGCCGGGGGGGGGTCACCTGCCGCTGGACACAGGGCGTCGTGAAGCACGAGAGTGCATTTCATTCGGTGGTTCGGCTTGATTGGCGCAGAAAACAGACGATCCTTCTGAGAGGAACACTGCCGGGCCACCGGCTGACTCGTCCAGGACCAGAACTGAAAAAGAAAACCCTTCTTCGGGCCCTTTAGAATGGCTCGCAGCGACGTCATCGATTCATCAATGATGTCATACATCCTCGTAACGTTGAAGTTAAAAGTTGTTTGGTCCTTGAGAAGACCGATGCTACTCGGATGAAGCGAGAGCCAGTTAGCTTCGCACAAAAAAACGGAAATAGCGTTTCTGGTTTGGCCCTCGGGAAAAAAAATTCTTCCAACCAGCTCGGTAATTAACATTTTATCACTGGTTTGTTTAACCCGCACAACAAATTATATTTCAAGCCAATGAGTCGTGGTTTTTGGAGTCAGACGAGATGTTTCCCCTGCTTGGAGTTGCTATGCTCAGCTCATCGCCTGCTGTCTGTATCTTCTCATTTAACACACAAACACGTATTGATACACAGCGGATGTGGCTAAAGACTGGCGTCTGAGTCTCTAATGAAAAGCCGTATATCTTATTTCAAGAGATCTTACCAAGTAAATTGTCCTATAAAATGTATCTTTTGACAGGCCTTTTATTATTTTACATTTTCATTTTAAATTAGACTGCCCATCTAAACCCACATTGTTCTGCGCTCTCGTATTGTCACGATACATATCTCGATGTGGTTCGATTTAAAAAGTGGGAGAAGCCACAGAAAGCACTCGCCTCAGCATTATTATCTTCGGTGCACTTTAATCACATTTTAAGCTTCTTGATTTTCCGGATTGACATGAACCAATTGAATGAACAATGCAAAATGAGATGATGAAAGAAGTTGTTTTGCTCATGTGTGCATACAGCATTGTGGCTATATACGCATGTTCGGTGCACGACTGTGTGTGTGTGTACACTCTTCAGTCTGGATTGCGGGTGGCGCGGTGACCCGGTGTTCTCTCCAGAGGTTTCCATTACAATACATTATTATTCTGCTCTGCATGTCTGTTCAATGCTTCCTGACCATCGGGGACTCTCAGCCGGCTCGATTTCCACGTGGCAGACGAGCCGGTCTGGACTGTAAATGCCAGAGCTGGAGAAAAAAACGGCACGGCGCAGGAATACGTTTCTTACTCTCTCCCACCTGAATGCATATTATTTAAAAACTTGATATCAAGAGAAAAGGAGGAAACAATAGGGATCCTCAGAATAAATAAACAAATGTCAATACAGCATCGGTACGTAGTCGGTGTTATACTCGTATGATCTTTTCAAACAGACGAGACCACCGCCAAGATAAACACACCCTCTGTTTGTATTGTGAGCCAGAATGTTGGATTATGGAGGATTGTTCGCAGATTAAAAGAGACATTACAGAACGATGGAGCCATGTTTTATCAAAACAGGAAGCCACAAGGTTTAGGGGACATTTTTTCTTTGTCTATTTAAAAAAAAAAACATTGCATAAGCAACAGCATTCTTGTCGATATATTGTGCAAATTATTTCAACCAGTCCAACAATATATTTTTTTCAGACCAACCCACCCATTATTAACTCCATAACACACCATGTATTGAAGGGTTTGTGGATTCTCAGCATCACAGCACAATAAATCCACATTTCTAAGAATCTAGTGTATTGATCTAGAGCGATGAAGATGAGGAGAGGCAACGGGGGGGGGGGGTTTGTTTACCATTCTCACCATGTGTTCATCCACGTTCTAAGAATCCGGTGTATTGAGTGTGTGATGAAGATGAGGAGAGGCAACAGGGGGGTTTGTTTACCATTCTCGCCATGTGTTCAGTCACGGGCTTGGCCGCCTCCACGGAGTCGATGGTGGTGGTGCAGGCCTGTTCCATGTCGAGCTGCAGTTTGAAACGCTCCTGGAGCTCCTCCTGGGTGAAGTCCAGTTTGGGGTACTGGTGGTCTGACCTCTAAAACAACACACAACAGTAAGGAACCTGAGAAATGCTGATCGTCTCATCCGTATGGCACTAAAGGTCAAGTGTTTAGGATAGGACTATGTTAATATGTCGGAATCATTCTAAGCTAATGAAAAACACAACGGTTATTAGTTTCCAGTGACTTTACACTAAAAAAATAAATATTATATTCCATTTCCGAAAATAGTTCCCTCCTAAATCATGCACACTGGACGTTTAAGGGACCCGTCAGGACTGAAACATGAAATTGTTTTTGCTAAAAGAAGTCAAATGTGCTTTAAAAGAACGTTGTTGTCGTTTACAGCGGCAGTAAGATTGTTATCTGTACACATCGAAGGCTGTGGGCAAGCGTGGATCTAGTACATAACGGCAGAAAGAACAACATCAGACAGTAAATCAGGAGGAAATGTGCTGGCTCGACGGTTTTGAAGGTGCAAACTTCCGAAGCTTCTGGGATCCAAAGAAAGAAAAGCACAAAAGCTCGACAGACTTTGCTGGAAGTGTGTTCAAGGAAAGCCGAACAGACTGAAAGAAATATAATGTTTTTCCTCATCCCCTCTGTCTCCAACCCACAATGCATTAGGGCCAGTTTCCAGATGAACATGATGATGAAACGACGGCGTACCAAACGATCTCGGACGACCAGTTGAAACTAGATCAAACTGCATTTTGTACGAGCATCAGCTTAATCAAAATTCCATCTCACAACAACAAACACTAATCTAATTATATTGTGTGTGTGTGTGTGTGTGTGTGTGTGTGTGTGTGTGTGTGTGTTGGTAGCACCGATTAAAAAAGAAAATCCTCTGGAGGCCATCCGATCTGCTGCTCTGCTATCTGGTGGACCAGTTATTTGGACAGCCTTTCAGTCATTAAAACCGACCTGCCAGAAAGTCACAGTCTCAGTCAGATAACCAGCCTCCCGAATGCAATCGGAGGGAAAGGAATGGAGCAGTCACATTCGACCTGCTTCACATTTCACCGCGTGGCGTACGGCTTCACACACACTTCAAAGACATAAATACATGACTTGCTGACACACACACACAACGAAGAAAAAAGTGGATTGTGGCTCGAGACTAAAAATACATAAAGCATTGAAAACAAAGCTGTTAATGGTGAAAATCGTGTGAGAATCATCAATGGAAGAAGAAAATGTAATTAAATTTTTAAAAAGCAAAGAAATGGAGAGGCCCATTAAAAAGAAGGAAAAAAAGCAGAGTTGGCTCACTATAAATAGGACAGAGCCTGTCTGGCTGTGAAGGGGTGACAATTAAATGGTTCATAGTTACGCTGGAGCCTTGACAGCTTCCTCTCCGGGGCTTTGCCACTCAATACATACAAGACTCAGCCTTAAAGAAATTACTTGATATGTATTAATAGTCATAAAGTAGCGCTCCTTAACGTAAACCGCCGCGCAGTTTCTGAAATACAGTCAAGTCATCGCCGTAATGCTTTTTGAGTGAATGTCCATTTCATATGAAATATAAATGTCACGGCATATACATCGTGTCTTTTTAAAGTAACACAAACTGGGGTATGAAATATGCCGATTACAGCGAACATCTGCCGTCCGAAGATTAGCATGAAGCGGTCACGATGACATCCACTGAATTTACCGTCAGATTGAAGCACGAGGACCGGCAGCCGACACCATGATGTGCATGGCACTGGTTATGATGACTGAAGAGATTCAAACGTTTCCGTGCTTATTTTTTAAAAATAATGACGGATGCTAAAACTCTTGAATCTCTGAATGCTTCACTTTAACTTAACTTTGGAGAACCACAGGGATTACTGCCGGGCCCATGGACGTTTCTCTGCCATTCATTCATACGGCTCACATTTTCTCTTCCAATTTACACTGATGATACTTAAATATATATATATACACACAAATTAAGACCAAGTACCTTCAATATTCATCATTTATGACTAAATGAGCAGAAGAGACTAAATCCAATTTTGAGGAAAGAAATATTGAAAATATTATTTTAACTAATAATTAATTATTATTTTTATAATTGATCCGGATAAAAAACTAATATTGCTGAACTCTATTTATTTATTAAATCTTTATTCATTTAGCGTAATCCCGTTAGCTAAATCGCTTTTACAATGGGGGTCCTGGTCATATTACACGGCCTCAGAAATACGTGCCTTCCAGACCTCTGCCCATTTAAAAGACAGTGAGAAAAAAGTTAATATTTTAAAATAACCTGATCAAACTGGGAGAAAATAATGAGTTCATGTGGAGTTCATCGCTCGGAGTTAAAAGTCACAATTGAGAAAATAGGCTGCCGGTGGCTTGAATTCAGCTTATGACACATCAGTGTACCGCCTCAAAGCCCTCGTGTGTTACCTGTGTGTAGAATTCGTGGACCAGCGATGAGGAGGACGGCGTAGCGCCCGCGTCGAGGCGCGGCCGGTAGTCGGGCTGGACGACGTGCACGGCCTTCAGCACCATGTCCCGCTCGTCCTGCCGGAACACACACTGGCTGAACACGTCGTCCACAGACAGGCCATCCTCCTCCATCCGGCACAGGCACCTGCACACACACACACACACACAGAGGGACACACAGTTGGTGTACCTGGTGCTTGTTGGCCCTTGAGCACATCCATGTATCTATGTTACATCATTATTTTTGCCAGGTTCTGAGATAGCCGGCTATCATCAAACTGTGTAAATGAAAATGAATATAACAAATTTCCACAACTTTTCCAAAACCTTTTGGGATAAAATTTTGCAGGCCTGGAAATAACCATTTTTATAATCCAGGACTTTTCCAGGTTTTCCATGACCGTATGAACCCTGCTATTGGAGTTTCTTTGGGATTGAAAACATGCTGTCCGGTTATTCCCCCAAAGACAAAACAAAAATAGACCGTAATAAAGACACATTTTTCTAGACTCTTTCATGCACAGACAATTATTGGACCTAAGATTAGGGCGTCGAGTAAGACCCAAAAGACGGATTTGTAGCGTTTCTTTTCATGCTTATTTCTTAGAAAATTCTGAACACATCATTCGTAAACACAAAGATTTAAAGTGGTGATTTTGAGAGACAGTACCAGTTGGTTTGTCAACACAAAATCAGCATTAATCGTCAGTCCAAGACAAAAGGTGTTTAATACAAGAGCTTTAATGCATTACTGTGACATTTGTGGACTGTGTCCCAACCCGAGATCTCTTATTGTGCTATGTGATACCTGCTTGTTTTGTAAAAGCATATATTTCCATAAAATACAAATATACATACCCACAAACTAAAATATGATAAAACATCTAACCGCCGCACAACTCTGTTGCAGAAAGTAATTTCCATACTTTAAGTTATGATTCAGAGGCAGCGTTCAGATGGTTCGCCGTCAGACCGCCGAGTAGATTTTCATTTTCGTGGGAGATTATGTTCGTGATGATGGATCAGACTTTCGGAGTCTGATCGCGAGTTCAGAGCTCCTGACCTCCTGACCTGCCGGTTGACGTGGGAGTAAGATAATCATAGAACGTGCTGATTAATTCTGTTGGGTCATGGTAAATGTGTCTCGCCTTCCCCAATCAACAGTTGCAGAATATCAATTCAAATATTTGCAGTGGAGGGGGTGGGGGGCTTTCGGTCGGCACATGGGCACTGACGACGACGGCGAAATATATATAGTTAAATAGAATCTCCTCCAGAGAGATCGCGGCGGCCTCCATGACTGGACTGCAGAATAAAGATAATACCGAGGTGCAACCGGTCCCAGGAATTCAAATGAGAGGTGCAAAATAACACGATTATATTTAAACTCCTGATGTGATACGTCACCTTCAGAAGAACCGTGACTGAATATGCTCAGCCCGGTTGCATCTTTACCTTCGCATTGAAATTGCGGAAGGTTATGTTTTGATCGCCGTGTATTTATTTATTTATTTGTATGCGTGTTCCTCGCATAACAAAAAAGGTTTTAAACCGAATCGCCTGAAATTTGGTGGGATGATTGGTTATTATCCGGGGACCATTTGATTCGATTTTGGGATCAATCGGGTCAAAGGTCAAGGTCATGAAAAGGTCAAAACCTTCTTGAATCGCATGAAATTTGGTGGGATGATTGGTTATTATCCGGGGACCATTTGATTAGATTTTGGGATCGATCGGGTCAAAGGTCAAGGTCATGAAAAGGTCAAAATCTTCTTTTTCAATTTTTATCCAATTGGCATGCAACTAATGCCAAAATGTTCATAATTCAATGCCCAATCTAATTCAATGCCCAATCTATGCGAAGGTATGCGCTCTACCGAGTGCCCAGTCTAATTGTTATTCTTCTGTGATTAGTGAGATTTGGGGGCTTTTGAGGTGGAATATTTTTTAATTTGGGTAAATACTGTTATTAAACTGTGTACATTGATGTATTCTCCTGGTCTATACATTGAGCCGTGTATTACTACGACGACTAAATGTCCTCCAGGGACTGAATTATATGTGTTTGACCTGCAGAGAGCACTTCTTCTCACACATGTAATTACAGGTGGATTACGTTTAGAGGACCGTGTTATTGTCGTGCATACTTTAGGGTCGAAAGCCGCCACCGAGCCTGAAGATCACGCTTGGTTGCACCGCTCCCTCGAGGTTAATAACAACACTGCAGGACGAAGCCGAGAGACAGAAACGAGGAAACCCCGTTGGTCATCGCCCACAGAGGATGAGCGGTCCGCTTCACTCTGCACTTCTTTTCCTGAAAGTCAGATATAAATAACTAATTACCAGCGGGTGGAAACCGTGGCTTAGCGACTTCCAGCGGCTTGATAACACCAGAGGTGAGCAGGGTTCTGCACACGAGTGAATAAATACAATGGAAGTTATGAAGTGTACGTTATATTTCTGAGGTGAGCCAAAGAGGACAAATTCCGGGCGATGCAATGGGCAATTCTGGTCAGAGTTAATGAGAGAGAGCCTCCGACAAAGAGGGGATTAGTCTGGTTTGTGGTCCAGAGGAACAAAGACAGCAGAGAGGGTGACGGGTGGGGCATCGTCAGCACGGTGACTGCTCTGCTGCTGCACCCTCGGGAGCTCTGGAGGACACGGCACTTAAGAGGGAACAACTTAGAGAGAGAGAGACAGAGATAGACTGAGGGAGAGAGAATGTGTGTGTGTGTGTGTGTGTGTGAGAGAGAGAGATAGACAGTGAGAGAGAGAGGGAGAGAGAGAGTATGAGATAGACAGTGAGAGAGAGAGAGGGATAGACAGTGAGAGAGAGAGAGGGAGTGAGAGAGAGTATGAGATAGACAGTGAGAGAGAGAGAGAGAGGGATAGACAGTGAGAGAGAGAGAGAGAGAGGGAGTGAGAGAGAGAGAGAGAGAGAGAGAGAGAGAGAGATAGACAGTGAGAGAGAGAGGAATAGACAGTGAGAGAGAGAGAATGAGATAGACAGTGAGAGAGCGAGAGGGAGGGAGAGAGAGAGAGAGAGATAGACAGTGAGAGAGCGAGAGAGAGATAGACAGTGAGAGAGAGAGAGGGAGAGAGAGAGTATGAGATAGACAGTGAGAGAGAGAGAGAGAGAGAGAGAGAGAGAGATAGACAGTGAGAGAGAGGGAGGGAGAGAGAGAGAGATAGACAGTGAGAGAGAGAGAGAGGGAGAGAGAGGAGAGAGAGAGAGAGATAGACAGTGAGAGAGAGAGAGGGAGAGAGAGAGATAGACAGTGAGAGAGAGAGTATGAGATAGACAGTGAGAGAGAGAGAGAGAGAGAGAGAGTATGAGATAGACAGTGAGAGAGGGAGAGAGAGAGATAGACAGTGAGAGAGAGGGAATGAGAGACAGTGAGAGAGAGAGGGAGGGAGAGAGAGAGAGATAGACAGTGAGAGAGAGAGAGAGTATGAGATAGACAGTGAGAGAGAGAGAGAGAGAGAGAGAGAGAGAGAGTATGAGATAGACAGTGAGAGAGAGAGAGAGAGATAGACAGTGAGAGAGAGAGGGAGAGAGAGAGAGAGTATGAGATAGACAGTGAGGGAGAGAGATAGATAGACAGTGAGAGAGAGAGGGAGAGAGAGAGAGAGTATGAGATAGACAGAGGGAGAAGAGAGAGAGACAGATAGGGAGAAACAGAGATAGACAGTGAGAGAGAGAAACAAAGAGAAAGAAGAGAGAGACAGAAAGAAACAGAGTTAGAGAGAGAGAAACAGAGATAGAGAGAGACAGAGAGTAAGAAAGAAGAGAGAGAGAGAAGAATAGAATATACACTTTTATTAATCCCCAAGGGGAAATTAGTTCTCTGCATTTAAGAAGAAGTGATGATGGTGCGGATTGTTGGAGGAGAGAGGCGGCTTGGCCCGAGACGGAGGCTGAGGCTGAGGTTCACCGCTGCAGAACAACGATGTCATACAAGCGTCGGTTTACAGTGATCGATGGACCAACCGGATCCCGCTGCCACCGGTCCCGCCGCATAGGGCGATGTGTCCCGAGTCCAAACGCTTGATGAGCAGCCACTGAATTCAACGACATGGACGTCGGCCTCAAACACACAACAGCACCGCCGTGTGGCGTAAAGTGAAGAGCAAGAGAGCTTTAAATCAGTCAGCAAGTATCTGAAAGACAATTAATCGTCAACTAATAATCTGTGTCGCGACAGCCCGACATAAGAGTGATAACATTTCATCATTTACCTGCAAGATTAATAATGCACAATTCTTAACTTTTACACACTCCCTAACACTCTTTGAATGAAGGGGTCCGACATCGAAAAGACCAAAACTTATAAACTCAAAGGATTTGTCCTCAACATCACCACTGTGAACAGTCATGTTCACAATATAACACCGATATCTTTCACAGCGGGAAAACAATGTACAGAGTAAATAATAAATAGCAGGACCAAACCAATAATGGCCTTTTTTTGACAGTGAGAAAACACAGAAATCAATATGTGAAGAGTTAAAAGCTTTTGGAGTTGGAAAGCGCTGCATCATGGCGTTCTCTGGAAATGAGAGCATGAGTGCATCCTTCAAACAGGGTCCAAGTATTTTAAAACGCATTAGGGGAAAGGAAACAAATACCCTCTGAGCCCTGTCGTTTTTCCTGACGATAACTTCAGGTTAGCCCCGCCCCCCTGGGCAGCGGGCCAGCCGATTCTATTGGCTGCCATCAAGCGGGCACAAACACCGTGACACGGGTAGTGTTCCGCTGAAGCTGTGGCGGTGTATACGGCATGCACTTAATCTGGGCGTGGGTCCGACACACACGTCGGTGACATAAAAACCCGATTAATAATATTGAACGTCGATTTGCCGGGATGACCTCGTTACCGCGGAGACGAGCCGTCGCGGTTCGTCCTCGATGAAAACTAAATTGCGAACATTTGCTTCGGTTGTCCGAGCGACGAATAAATGATTAACTTCACCTGCGTGACGGCAGAGTACTGCTGTTTAATTAGCTTACGCCAAGCTCATTAACATGGCGCCTCGGCACGCCGCCGCAACCGAAACAAGTCGAGCTACGATAATTGGTTAAAGAAACCACACACAAAAACAAATGGAAAAAAAAAATCGACAAAAGAATTTAAGAAGCAATCCCTGAGATGCTGGGTTGCCATGGAAACAATATCGGCGATGAAGGAACGGCGCAGCAAATGAGGTTCAAAGTGTTATGATTGATCCCGTCAGCTCAACAACACCGTGTGTGGCACTCAGAATGAAGCTTGCTTTATAAAACGTCTTCATTTACAATTGATAAACACGACAACTTGCTTCTTTTTTTTTACAAATGGACCCGATTGACAAAGGGAAGCTTTGACCATCCCAGTTGAGATGATACATATCAGCAACGTAGTATTAAAAACAAGACCTTCAGCAAGAAGAAGAAAAAAAACAATATCATAGAAAATGTTAAATCCAAAAGAGAAACCACCACAAATAAAAAAGGAACATCCTAATAAACATATTTGATTTTAGTCTAACCAGCCGACTTTGGTCTCTTGAGGCGAAGCTGCTCTTTAATCTCCATGTGAGCACAGTTGTAAAACCACCTTCTATCATGCAGCCCTTCGCTAAATCAACCAAAACCCATCACAGAAACCAGCAAGACAAAAGAATAAAACCATAAGCGACTGTTTGCTGATTGGCTACATGCTGCTTCTTCTCTGACGACATATATTCTTAGTTTAAAATCATGGCGTCAATCATTAATAGATGGGTTTTATGGAGAAATCGAAAAGGATGTGTAAAAGTGCAAACCATGAGCACAGCATGCCCCCTGCTGGTGAGTCTCTGTATTACAACGGCTCTCCTGTAAATGTAAACGCTTGTAATTACAAACACAGCTTATCATGCGTCTTGCTCATGGGTGGTTTGTGTGTGTGTGTGTGTGTGTGTGTGTTTAAATACCTTGTGATGACATTGGGGGAGCAGCTGGGATTGCGGCCCATACACTCCAGGGCAGTGCAGTAGGATCCCACGTTTGGTTTCAGACTCGCCTCTTCTAACAGAATAAATATGCGGCCAATCTGATTTAACATGCCCTGCAACCAGAGAGAGAGAGAGAGATGCATTTTATTGGTATTTATTTATTTTTATTTATTTAACCTGGATAGTGTCCTAGCCAAGACAGCAGAAGCAAAGTTTGAGACATACAACATACAATAAAAACAAATATTACTATCACTATCCTAGCATGGGAGGACCATTCTTCTTGGCTGATACTGACCAGAGAGTCATATACAACGGAAAGAATGAGCACTATCAGAGAGCCTGAGGAACACTTGCACATTACCTCATCCACAAGTAAGTATCCTGAGGAAGGTTTCCACGAGTTATAATCAGTGCCCATGTAAGATGTACTAGGTTACTGAACCATTCAGCTTCATGAATTAGAGGATTCCTACTGGCTAAAACACCACACATTTGTTATATTTTAGGTGTAGCTGGTTCCAATCCATCTGAAACTAGAACGGGCACCCGGTAGAGCGCATACCTTCGCACATCACAAGATTGGGCATTGAATTATGAACATTTTGGCATTAGTTGCATGCCAATTGGATAAAAATTGACCGCGCTATGGTAAAAATAAGATTTTGACCTTTTCATGACCTTGACCTCGACCTTTGACTCGATCAATCCCAAAATCTAATCAAATGGTCCCCGGATAATAACCAATCATCCCACCAAATTTCATGCGATTCGGTTTAATACTTTTTGACTTACGCGAATAACACGCACGCATACAAATAGACGGCGATCAAAACATTACCGTCCGCATTTTCAACATCGTGGCTGAACTCACCTTCTTGGCCCACATCCTCATCATGATGTTGTAGATGGCCGTGTTCATGTGTCTCCGTCGACTCATCACTCGGTGCTGGCTGAGCAGGAAGCGCTGCGCCCGCTCGACGTCCCCGGTGAACACGCACGCCTCCAGGTAAGAGCGGATGCTCAGCTGCATGTCCCCGGATGCAGCACCCTCCGCGTCCTCCTGGAGGCGCTGCGGGTTACTCGACGACGTCCACTGGCTCACCTGTTGACTGAGCCTCCACTCCAGCTCCTCCATCTTGGCCTGCTCCTCGGCCATGACCTGGACTTCGATGGCGGACTGCTCCTGGCTTTTTTTAACGCCGACCGTTTTTTTAGATTTCTTCTGTTTCCCTGTAGATTTTGAATGCGTCGCCGTCCCCGCTGCCGCCGCCGCCGCCGTCCCCGCTGCCGCCGCCGTCCCCGCTGCCGCCGCATCTCTCAAAGTAACCGAGGCACGAATCTCGTCAGACAATTTCATGTTCTTAATCACGGGACCCGGGAGCGCCGAGATGCTTTCGCTCCCTTTAGGTCTGTCGCCAGGTTTCTTCTTGGCGTTCTTCTGTATTTTCTGATGGAGGCGCTGCTGTTTTTTGAGTTTGTTTTTCTTCTCCAGAGTTAGTTTTTGCATCCAGCGGCTGGGCTGAGATTTAGACGCCACGTTAAGAGTCTTTCCGGATTTAGGAATGTCAGTTTGGTCCTTAGGGGCGCCTCTGGGACCCTGGCCAGATAACGCCCCTCGTCCCGGAGAGGGGGCTTTGAGAAATTGTCCCTTTGCATGACGGACATCTAAAACGATGCCAGTTTGGAGTTGCTGGATCCTGGCCTCAAGCACTGAGGGAGAGAGAGAGAAAAGGCTAATTTAATGTGAGCAAACTAAACTACTGACTCGTCTAGTACTCTGGCATTTCACAGGCTCCACAGTAAACAGGCTGGCAGCATTCAGAGAGGAGTATACACGTATTCAGAATCAAATGGTAATCATTGATAACTTAAGTTACCATCAGGGGGCTTGAGACGCGCCATGACCTGCCGTCTACAATAACATACCGTTTAACAACTGGGACTGCTCCAGGCCACGTTTTTTAGCATCGTCTCTCTTGGGGACAAATGAAATATTTATCCTTTGAAGCTGCAAGCGTGTCTCTGGAAAAAAGAAAAAGAACACACACACACACACACTTAAAAATAAATACATGTGCCTCTTCTTTCTAAACAATAAGACCGTTTCAACAGCTCCGTAGTTCATGTCAACAGCTCCGTAGGTAGTCGGCAGGGTGGTCACAAATTGATCAGGTCGCCCTCTGCCGACTGTATTGTACGTTATTTAATTGTATATAAACAGAGCAAATGTAGTCGATCGTGGGGTAGTGGTAAGATCTACGACATTAAACTGTTTTTCCACCCAACGATATGACTTTGAATCCTGTAAATTAAACATTATATGCGTGTATATAACGCTATACATACATTTATTGTACTGTTGAGTTCTTCTACGCGACACACGTTTGCACAAAACAGGCTCCAAATGTGTCGATTATGTGTTTTGTCATTTTACCAACTTTATTTTAAAAGGAAGGGCAATTAGCTAACTTCCCGTTTCAACCCATAAACAACATGTGGACGCTTTCTCTCGAAAGACTCTCCAACGTCTAGTCCAGTATGTTTTGGTAGGTTTGACATTGAATTGTAGAATTAAACAATCAGGCATTCACGAGGACAGCTACGTGTTTTCTTGCTATTCTCAACAGCTGCCAGGTTTTTACGACAACAACAGACGCATACGGCTGAAAGTCCCCAGGTAACAGGGCCGCGGGTTAAACCGCAACACCTGTACTTCAATGACCGAACGTCAACTGTCACGAGCATCCTCCGGTGGACTCGAACAGGTGTCATACTCACGCGCCGACATAACAATAAGTAAGTGATATTCCTCGGACCACCGGGGGGGACTTGTCCACAGTCTCCTTCGGCTCACCTGATATTCGCCTCACCGCGCCGTTTCTCGTCGGCGCGCGCAGCTGACAGCGGTCCGCCAGGGGCGCGCGCGCGGCACACTTCTCAAATAAACTGCGACCACTCAGACGTTTTGCAAAGGCACATACTCTGAGGAGTGACATGTCGACATGTAATAACCGCGTTACTTCTGAGCTCTAGGCAGCCATCTTAAACGAGACCAAGCTAGTCGCAGAGGAGCGATGATCGCGGGCCCAGGCGTGGCCAAGGGATCGCAGATAAATCGAGCAGAGGTTATGTTTTGGAATTGTTCCATTATCTTGGTGGCTCATCATTTATGCGACTGCTTATTGATGTCATAATATCACCGGTTCAGCTATTTAGAGCTTAATGTTAGACACTAATATATATATATATATATATATATATAAATAAAGCTCAGGTTAATTTTGTTGTGAAACGATTACGTGGATACAAAATCAAGTCACATTTTCCAACTTATACTAAATTTAAAAAATAAGTTATTTGTATTGTTTCAAATTATATATATATATATATATATCTTTATTCCAGACTCATGGGTCCATAAAACAACAATCCACAAATACAACAACAATATATAAAATACAATACAATATGAGGACACCAGTCCGGCCATTGCAGCCAAAAAGTCACTCGGGATTAAAAAACATACAAACACCTGTTCCATTGCTTCCAGAAACAAGACAAATACCTGGTATCACTCAGTGCTTGGTCAGCCAAGGTTTTTATAACTACATTCTCTACATTTATACATACAATTCCTCAAAACAGCATGAAAAGTTTTATTAAAAAAGTATATAAAACAAATATTAATAATTCTGCTATTAGACATTTTGTTATAAGCAAGAAGAAGAAAAAAGCTTCCCTTCCACCTGTTTGCTTCTATGAAATTATGTTTGTGAGACAACCGGCATCTTGTTTACAGCCAGGTACTTTTGGGGCTTTTTTGTTTTTTATCTTGTGGATTGAGGACATTTTTAAGATGTATTTCAAGGGTTAACAATGATTAGAAAACACGTTTTAATTATCATCCACGTTATGTTACAGAAACTCTCTTTCTCTATATTTAAAGACAGAACTGCACTTATTTGTTGCTGTATATTCATCTTCTTCTTTTTATTCTTTCTTTTTTCTTTGGCCAAAATGAACTAATTGATTGCAATAGACAGGGAATTCTGTTTGGCCTGCAGGTGGCAGTCTCATCAAAGTCAAACAAAGTAGGACTAGAGGTCAAACAGGAGACCAAGGTGAAACCAGTGTCCTATACAAGCACCATGTTTGTGTCATAATTTGACAAAGTTTATATTCATGTGTTTTATTACACTCAGTTTGAATATAGGATTCTCAGAGATGTTTTGGTTATGCAACTTTCATTGATATAGATTATAGATTAGTCGAGAACAGAACAGATATGATCACGCTCACGTGTACCGGTTAGTTGTACCGGTTAGTTATACAAGAAAATAAAAGCCAGCACACATAATTGACTTACGCTTTCTACATAGACTCCTTCTTTAGACATAAAAATGTAATATCCAGCAGGGAAAGTTGAGTATTTTATTTGTATTTATTTTTTTACTAACCTAGGATGCAGCACATTAATGAATTTATCAGATTCTACCTGAATGTACACGTGCCAGTCTTAGCTTTTCATCTTTACACCCATGGCAGGTTATGAAAATTAAAAAACCTGATGTTATCAATACAACACAATAATATGCATACCTTTGAATATAATACAATAAAATACATGAATGCATTTCAAAAGTAGCAGATGTGTAAAAACAATTGTGTAACGGGCAGCGCCGGAGGTGATGTGATGAGACTGGTTGCAGGTTTAGTTTGTGTCTGTATAGAGTGTCCACCTTCAACAGGATTGATCACGTTATTAGTAAATGTATTGATAAAGTTATTGACAAAGCACAGAAATTGACACTAAAGCACGGTAAGGAATTGCAAGACTTCACAATTAAGGAAAAATACTTGTACGAGGCTCCATTTATTCCCATGAATGCTTCATTGCGTTTTTTATTTATTTATTAAAAAACTTTTTTTTCTTCCAGAAAAAAACTACATGGTTACAGAAACAAAAACAAGTATGGCCGCCCTAGAACTACAACAAATATGATTTTTTTTTAAACTCATACGGTTGTAAAACGGACATGTAATCTGAAGCGGGGTCGTGTGCACACACACACACACACACACACATACACACACATGCACGCATGCTGACTTTACCAAAGTACCTATTAAAGCCTTCTTCTTCTTCTTCTTTTTTGAAAGCACTGTCTTCTTTGTCTTTTGAGTTTAAATCGAGCGTGACTCCAGCTTCCCAAATTGAACGTAAAACTGAATGTATCTCATTCACATCCTCTCTACACACTTTCTGACCCCCAGCGGCGTCGGCCTCCCCCCGTCATGCATCCATAAAGCATTCTTAAACACTTTAGCGGCCCTTTGTGTCTCGGCAGGCTGGAGGTTAACACAAGCACTACTTGACAGTAGAGAGAGAGAGAGGGGTGGGGGGGTGGAGGGGGGGGGGGTCCAGGCAGTACATCTTTTCTCAGCGGAGGCGGCGGGCTGAGAGCACAGCGGTGGGTGTCTGCCGCCGAGATGTAGGTGAGGATCAGGAGGTGTTTGTTGCCACGGTTCACGAGCGGGGGGCCCCTTGACAGCCTCGTTTGATGTGGCCGGCCCCTGTCGGCGGCCGGCTCTTTGCGCCGGTGTGACAGTCATTGCCGGGTGAGTGACTGTCAATGCCTTCGGCCCGACAAAAGAGGAGAAGACAGGCATTCATGGGGCCTGATAATGGCCGGGCCGGGACAAGGCTGCCATTCTCACACACTTTGATCATGTGGATTCTTTTGCACACCTTTGTAGGGGCTCCCTATTTGTTTAACAGATGGAGAGAGAGAGAGAGAGGGCTGCTTCTTTCTTTTTTTTGATGGAGATACTTCTCCGTGAGATGCTTGTGTTGGTAAAAGCCTGTGTTCATGTGTGTGTGTGTGTGTGTGTGCGCACCACTTACATGGAATTAGTGACCTGTGGAAAAAGCTGCTTCTCAAGGAACTCTTCACGTGAGACTCCACATGTGTGACACCTGAGGGGTCATATTCACAGCTGAATTTGAAAACTCTCTTAAACTTTTTTCTTTTTTTGGGGGTCGGGGGGGGTACTTTTATAAATCACACCTCTGGGATCAAGCTGACACTTTCAGCCCATTAGCTCCTTTTTCATGTTTTTTTCCCTTTCTTTTACATCCTACTGTAAACTTCCAGAGCGCTGACTCGAGCATTGATTCTGAACAGTGTGCTCATCGCATCGCACCACTTTGTGCCCATTGCAGGGAAGACGAGACACCGGAACGGTTCCTTCTGCCTCCTGTTGACTCGCACGGCTCTCACCGAGGACGGATTCAATGGGAGAGTCCCTTAAAATGTCTTCAGACGCGTCACGCAGAGACAAAAAGAATCATTTGAAAGAATTACGTCGACGACGGCGCGTCGACCTCAACGATCGGACGAAACTGGCATTGGGGAGAGTGAAGAAATGCTGAGTCAGCAAAGTGCTAACCCCCCCCCGCCTTCCGCGTCCTGTTCCTGTCCGCGTGCCCTCTGTTACTTTCTGCTGATACATCAGATTAGCAATGTGGGGATGCTAAGCCACCACTGAAGAGTCTCTCTCCCCCCCCCCCCGCCCCCCCTCATCAAACACTATCAGACAGTTGGATCTCTGCTTGCTGGGAGAACTGGGAGGGCTGGATCTCTCAGAACTCTCCACCACGGCATCAGATAGACAAGCCACTTATCGTAATGCCCCCTGACAATAGACAATGGTCACAGAGGAGGACGTGCAAAGGGGGACGCGTCGTAGAGGGTGGTCCGGTCGTTTAAACCGGATGTCTGTCGGCCAATCGCAGCAGACCCGTGTGTGTGTGTGTGTGTCTGACACGACGACGCGGGGGTTGTCGCGTTGGGATTGCGCAATCGCTAAAAATTATGATGGAGGATTTACTGCCAGCGAAATGATACGAGCGAGATAGCGTCCTCACGCCAGTGCAGTAGAAAGTAGATTGTTGTATGGAGACTGTTTCATTTATAACCCTCCCCCCCCCCCCTCCTCTACAAACTGGCAGAGCGTCGGCGCTCTTAAAAAGCACGAGGTCACGGGTGAGCTAAAACACGACTGCAACAGCAAGAGGGAGAAGAAGAGAGACAAAGAGTTTAGCGGCGAGGCAACACAATTAATAATAGGGAGCTATTACTGAGGGATTGTCAGCGCGAGGAGGGAGGTCGGGTTTCAGACCCTTTTGAAGACTTTGATGGTACAAAACCGGCCTCATTATAGAGATATTATCTCTATTCATACACTTACAGAGCCGCTTGGATTCCTGCTGGGAGAGATTAGGTTCCTCCACTTGAGAACATCCTCCGTGGGTGCCTGGCTCACAGAGCGGTGTTCTCAGCTCGGGGGGGGGGGGGGGGGAGGGGGGCACCCCGCCACACAAGTCCGGACCAAAATATCTCTTCAACTACGTGATGGATTGAGCTAAAAAACGTCATGGTCCTCAGAGGATGAGGCCTAATGGCTTTGACCGCCTGACCGGCCCTCGGACGTCTCCACGGGGATCTCACTGCGGCACCGTCGTCGTGGCAAATTGAGAATTTGTGCAATACTTTGGTTTTTGTGCTTTAATATAATGACGATCAGTGTTAATTAGCCTAATGTTAGCATGTCAACAGGCTAAATACTTAGCTTGTGTTAGCATTCAGCTCCAACTACCACTGTACCCGGTTTCCTACTACATTACATTCCCATACAACTAAACTACACATTCAACTATTTTTAGAAGGAAAAGTATTTTTTTTCCTGGATTACAGTCATTTTAAACACCTGGTTGTTGATGTTTTGTGAGATAAAGTTACAAAAAATATATTTTATATAACATCTTAATATTATTTAGTAAACACATCATGTTTTGGGTGAAGTTATTTAAATTACAAAGGTCCCAAAAGGTGTTTCTTTTATCTGCCTGACCACCCATACGTCCATTCCCACACAACTAAACTGAACTTTCAACTACTTTTAGAGGGGAAAGTATTTTTTTTTTCCTGGATTACTGTCATTTTAAACACGTGGTTATTGATGTTATGTGAGATGAAGTAAAAAACATTTTTATTAAATGTATTGTATTATAATATTTAGTAAACACATCATGCTTTGGGTTAAGTTCTTTAAATGACACGAGTGTTTGTTTTACCCGCCTGACCACGCATACGTCCTCCTTATTAAAAATGTATTTACAACAAAATGAAAGTGAATCCAGGAGAACATACTTTCCCTTTAAAGGTAATCGACAATGCCGTGCCATCTTATGGGAATGTCCTTTTTGGGACATAGCTGCTATATAGCGTTCATGTTTTTTTCCCTCCATTTTTCTCGGACCCGTTTCCGATCCACGTAAATAAAAAAAGTTACTCAGGGACTTGATTATGAATCGTGAACTGGGCATGAATCCAATCCATCATCACACGTCACAGAGTTGCAATGGCCTAACCCTTAAAAACGTCACATCCTCCCCCCTTCACATCAAAGGAACGCCATACGGCGGCGAGAGATACGGCCGTGACGCTCAACACAGGAACACATTCTGCTCGCATTGAGCTCATGGCCCAAACATTTGCTTCCAAGACACCGAGGAGCAATCTGCTGCCACATCTGACACTCGCATGGGACCCGAACTTTGTTGTTGACCTCAGGGAGCACGGAAGACGGAAGATGTTTGAGACGTTACATCGAAGTGATTGTATGATTTTAATTACTGGGGGGGGGGGGGGGGGGGCAACTGGAACTTCCTGGGGGCTTCCTGTACTCTTTTATTTAGAGTTTATAATCGACATGTGGAGTGTGTTGGGACTATTAGCTGGAAGCATCATTTCACTTTGCATCAACGAGGGAAGAGAAGGAAGCGGCAGCTCGTGATGTAACGCGTAGATTTGACTTGAATTGCATAATTACTTCTTCTCAATTTCCAACCGACTCGTTTACCCAGAGTTCCAGAGTGCCGTTATTGTTTTCAAATTTTTTTTTTTTTCAATCGTGAAGTAAAAGGCGACTGTTGCCCAAATGCTTCAAATAAATCTGTTAGCGAATACTATTAAAGTGATGAAAGAGAGAGAGAGAGAGAAAAAACAACCAATGGCGAGCCAAGCCTGCAAACACTCAGATGTCCTCCCGAAAACCATCTCCATGTTGTTGTACTTGTTGAAGACGGGGAAACCAGTTCCTACATCGCTTAACTGAGAACACGTTCTCGATAATCTCTTCCACCAAAGACGGCAGACTTCCGAGGACACGAGACGAGAGGACGAGAGAGAGAGGGGATAAAGAGAGGAGAGAGGAAGTGAACAGACACGGCAGCGTGGATTCATTGAGGGTGAAAGACTGATTTTCTTCTTCTTCTTTTTTGACGTAGGGAACCACGTAGATCTGTGCCGAAAGTATAGCTTTGATGAGGAGAGGCCGGTGGGCACCGGAAAATAAGAGAAGCAGAACATACTGGCAGGTAGACAGGAATGGGGGGTGAGAGGGGAGGGGGTTAGGAGATATTTCTTTTACGATGGGAAGGTTTAAAAAGGGGCAAGCGGGACAGCAGGTCTGTGGTGGGGGGGGGGGGGGGGGGCCGTTAACAAGCTGGGGAGTGAGAAGCGACTGTCGCCCTCTCTCGAGCGCACACTCCTCACACACACCTCCAGCGCCGGACAAGCGCGGCCTCGGGCTGCCGGCTGCTAATTGAAACAGGGACTCTTATTAAAGAAGAAGGAAAAAAGAAAGAGGAGGGAATTGCCACTTGAAAGCTTCTGCATCTTCTCTTTCTCTCTCCGCTTCTCTCGCTTTGAAATTGTAAAAAGGGGATAGTTTGTACATTTTAGGGAAATGCATTTATTTCAAATGTAATGGTTGTCGCTTCCGTCCGCGTATATCCGCCCACAGTTTGTGATAGTGTGTAGTAGTAGTGTGTACTTCAAGCGCCACAAACTGCATGTGATCCGGAAAAAGTGAACTGGACGCTCGTATCGTGCATGTATTTATTGTGTATGTATTTATTGTGTTTGTATTTATTGTGTTTGTATTTATTGTGCATGTATTTATTTTATATGTAGTTATTGTGTTTGTATTTATTGTGTTTGTATTTATTGTGCATGTATTTATTGTATATGTAGTTATTGTGTTTGTATTTATCATGCATGTATTTGTTGTGTATGTATTTGTTGTGCATGTGTTTGTTGTGTATGTGTTTGTTGTGCATATATTTGTTATGTATGTATTTGTTGTGCATGTGCTTGTTGTGCATGTGTTTGTTGTGTATGTGCTTGTTGTGCATGTGTTTGTTGTGTATGTGTTTGTTGTGCATGTGTTTGTTGTGCATGTGTTTGTTGTGTATGTATTTGTTGTGTATGTGTTTGTTGTGCATATATTTGTTGTGCATGTATTTGTTGTGCATGTGTTTGTTGTGCATGTGTTTGTTGTGCATGTGTCTGTTGTGCATGTGTTTGTTGTGCATGTGTTTGTTGTGCATGTGTCTGTTGTGCATGTGTTTGTGTACTGTACGCTCCATCCTCGTCAAATAAATAATGAAACAAACAAAGGAACTCTTCCTCTTGCCACCATCTGGTTTTCTGGAGCCAGCAGGCAGTTAGCTTAGCTTATTAAAAAAAAAGAGGTAAAAACAAATGAAACCAAATCAGCCCACCAGCACTTCTAAAGCTCCCGACTTTAAATATTAGATCTGGTTTAATTCATATGCACACAAATCAGATTATATGTTGTTGCTTTATTGTGTGTGCGTGTTTTTTTTACAGGGGTTATGTGCAGAGTATTTCTTGGACAGGACCAACTGGTTGCATAATTTATTTATTTATTTAGGTCTCATTCACATGAACGATGGAAAGAAACAACTCTTAGTGCATTTTTACAACTTTTAGGATATTTAAATAAGTGTTCGTACTGGGTGTTAATTTACAGAGGAACAATAATCGTGTTCCCATGGGAACAGGTCCAGCATCATGTGACAGACACTGACGTTGTAATTCCACCGTTTGGCCACTATGTGAAATTTGCTTACGGCGCTCATGGGACTTTTAATACGAACACTGTTTATATTGCAGCTTCTTATATTTATCGCATAGTGACATTACTCTTCTCCTTTATTTCCCCAAAAATTCTAGTCATATAGGATAACAAAAAACGTCATTACATATCAATAATGCACAATCAGCAATGCCCAACATAAAGATTCATCGCGGTCAACCCGACTGAGCTTTATTGCCCTAATCAGGTTCATTACGCGGCTTGTTAAAATCAGACACGAGTGTGTGAAGTCACAAAAAAAAAGGTGTTCTTCATTTCCGCCCTGTTCCCCCAAACTGACCTGGCAAAGATCAGAGAAGGTGTTCCAGTGAAAGAGTAACGCAGGTGATCAGAAAGTCTCTCAAGGCTTCATCTGGACTAACTCCGCCGACACTCCGGCAACCTGCTCTGTGTTTGATGATTTAAATCAGCAGCGGCAGCAGCAGCATGAAAAAAGGCTCCCTTAATTTGCCACATGTGGCCAGAAGGAAGAAGGGGGAAAAAAAGAGAGCGAAGGTGTGAAAAAAATGAATGAAAAAAAGAGGTTTTTTTTTCTCGAGCTGGTTCACTGGACAGTAATGGAGGTGATTTGACCGTGTTGCAAGAAGAAGAAGAAAAAGGCTTCACTGTTCAGATCAAGGGGAGACGGCAGAGGCTCTGGGGTGGAGGAGAGCGGATGTAAGTCTTTCCAGGTGTCCGTGACGAAGAAGAAGAAGAAGAAGATCATAAAAATCATCAGGTGAAAAGCAAATGACTTGTTTTCTCACAGGATAAACTTCTCGAAGAGAGAGAGAGAGAGAGAGAGGAATAGAGGAAAAGGGGACGGTGCTCGATGCGAGGGCTTTCTCGTTTATTTGAAAATGGTTATGAATGAGTACCCAGGCCCCGCCCCGCCCACACCCCCACCCACCCTCTCTCCCCCCCCCCTCCCCAGATGCTGGCCCTGCCCAGGATAAAATGCAGGACGACTCGGCCGGTGCCTCCCCAGAGGAGAGGACTGACTGACTGACTGCACACAGCCGAGCGTGAGGCCGTTCACTTGCTGCTCCGCTGCCCCGTGCTGCAGCTGACACACACTCGCTGGCTGCCGCTCACTCACTGACACACACACACACACACACGCACACACTCACTCACTGCCAATCTCTCTCTTTCACTCTCTCTCTCTCACCGGCTCTCTCCCTCCCATACTCGCTCACTCCCTCTCTTTCTCTCTCCCTTTCTCCCAGTATCACACACTCGCACACACACTCACACACACACACTCTCACACACACTCAGTCAGTCACCAACCCTCCTCATTCAACTCCCTCTCAGCCACGGGTCAGCAGCTCAGACAGGCACCTTGTTCCTATTCAGCTGGAGAGAGTAGAGAGAGCATCGCAAGGTGCACACACACACACACACTTGATAAATACACACATCCACACACACACACACGCAGACAAACACACACATGCGCATCTTCAAACAGCCCAGGACTTTTATCCGCGGTACGGGGACCTCAGTCCGAGGAGGAGAAACGAGGACCGACGCCGAAGAGGAACTTTTTTAAGGTGGATCCACAAAACTCTTCATGAGAGGACCGGACGGCCAGAACCCAGACCGGAGATGACCACCGGAGACAGCGTGTAGCTGCAGGAAGGCCAGTGGATCCAGAGGATCCTGGAGGATCTCTCTTCAGGACTCCCACCACCACCACCTCCACCATCACCAGCATGCCTACAGCTTCCACATGGTGCACCTTGGGAGTCTGACCCACCATGTGCAGATGGACGCCGTCCGTAGCTCACCTCTGTCCTGAACCTGCCCTCGGCACCACCACCACCACCATCAGAACCACCGCCAACGCCGCCGCCGCCGCCGGGCGACCTCTCTCCTCACCCAGCGCCGCCTCCGTTCGCCTGGCATGCTTCACCTTGCTGCTGGTCACCGCCGGCACCGCCACGGGGGCCTGTCCCCCCGGGGTCGGACACGAGGCCCTTCAGTTGCTGACGAGCGGCATCAACTGCTCGTGGACGTTGGAGAGGCACACTCGCAGTTACAATCACCTGGAGGGCGACGTCCGACTGCGGCGCCTTTACTCCGCCAACAAGTTCTTCCTCTGCGTTGACAAAACGGGCAAAGTGGACGGCACACGGCGGAAAAACTACGCAGACAGTAAGTGCATCTAAGTCGTGTGTGTGTGTGTGTGTGTGTGTGTGTGTGTGTGTGTCGAGTGTCACCGAGAGGGCAGGATGCCCTGTGACGTGCTTACTTTTATTTCTATATGGCCGGACTCTCTTATCTGTCCACCTTTTTATAGAAGTTCATAGGGATATCCTGCGGTTCCATCGCCCCGCCGAGCTATTTGTGTTGTGTTTTGAGCACGAGAGGCGCGTTGCTAAGAAGAGAATACCCCAGTGTGGATTTAGACTCCTCCCGGGACAGCTGGCACGAGAAAAGCTTTGACTCGAGGAGAGACATTGAGCATCAGTTGGCCACGCAAACTGGGCGTGGAAAAAAAAAGAAAAGAAAAGCTTCAGTTTCACCGGGGATCAACTTGTCAAAACTGTGACGAAAGTGCATCAATTGTGAGTAGCAGGTGGAAACGGAAACACATTCCTCCACGGACACACACACACACACACACCGGTTCATAGTATGTTTTTGTCATAAATAATGAGACTTAAAAGTTGCATTTTTTAAATAGCATCATGCAACCTAAGCTATTTATTGGCTATTTGCTGTTAGGAGGCAGCGCCCCACGGTCGTGCCTCTGTGCGACAATTATTCAATATTCCGCGTTCCGCATAAAGCCGCATAGGTTGTTCCGTAGCCTGTGCCTAAACATGTGCTTCAGGGGACACCTGAGAAGAGGCTGAGCCTCTCCGGCGCGTCCATCAATGGGCGTCTTTCAGATGCTTGACCAGGTCAGATGAGACGACTCTGGTCACCATCTGACCTCCCTCTCCATTAGTCACCGGCTGACTGACTGGCTGACTGGGCTGGATATAACCCTGAGAGACGCTTAAGCCTTTTGACTGTAATATTTATGTATTTTTTTCTTCTCGTTAATGCCTTTTTTTTTTATACAAGTGTGGGTGAGTCAGAGTTTTTCCATACGGCTACCGGGGGCCCGGAGCAGCTGCTGCGTCCGGCTAACGGAGGCCGGCCAAGTCTGTTGCCACTGTTTTCAATAAACTCCGGGATGACATTTGTTCACCTGTCGGGATTAGTCACCTGGCAGAATAATTTTTAGAAACCACACACACTGGTAAGAAATTCAAGTTGAGAGATGAATTATTGCCAGCGGGGCTTCCCAAAAGTTGGGGAACATTATTCTCTCTCGGGGTGGTTGTCAGCTACTATAAAGCTACCATAATATATATCACTCCCGAAACGTTGCATGAATTTGACACCTCGGTGGTCACGCAGGAAGAGCGGTGGCAACACGAGGTGTGTAGCAAAAGTGAAGGCTGAGGATCCGTGACAGTCGTGCTTTTTCTTGCCATACTCATGTCACTGTTAATGCGTTGGTGGTTGCGTTAGCAAAAAAAAAAGGGCAGTCCCCTCAAAATATAATGTCCTCATACATTTTAGCCATCAACCGCTCATTTCCTTTGGTGGAAAGAACGATTCTATCTGCTCAACCACACACACACACACACACACAGGGAAGGGTTTGTGTGTGTGTGTGTGTGTGTGCAGGCAAACCAGCGGTCGTGTATAGACCGTGTGGTCGGGTCTGTGGTTGCGCCTCACAATGGGGGCAGATCTGGTTTAAGGCCGTTTTGAGGTCTCACTCACTGTTTCTGTGTGTGAGGCTACCGTTACTGGCGTCACGTGGAGGAGGCTTTCAATCGGACTTCGAGCCTCCTGACCCAGACGGGTTCTTGATACCGATACGGTGGGCACGCCGTAGATGAGAGCGGCGGGTCAAGCAGGAAGTTGTGCATATTTAATGAAAGGAGAAGGGATCGCAGAGGGCGACGTCGCCATTCGTCTGACACAGGAGACATTTTTTGTTTAGGACGATGCTGAAATATTTGGTTCCATCTCAGATATTCTCAACCACTGGGTAGGGGACCTCAGTGTGCCTTCTAGTGGGCCGCAGCGGTACTGCAAAATGGTTAAATGACCTTACATTTTTGGAAATTTATAAAGCTTTGTTGCATCTAAATCTACACAGTAAATACATTTTAAAAAACCTAGTACGATATAAATGACCGTTTAAGTTTGAATATCACCACGTCAACCACGACACATCCCCAACGGGTTTCGTTTGCTAGCTAACGTTCGTTAATGTGAAACAGAAGAGTTATAGGGGAGACATAACTTCAGGAAATATGACTCTGAATATAGTGCTGGGTGAAGTTATGCATCCTAATCCATATTTAGGTAATAACAGCTGACATATTTACAGCCTATATTATGTTTGATTCTCATTTATTTGGGATGGCATCCATTGCTTCCGTCCATCCGGGGAGAGGGATCCTCCTCTGTTGCTCTCCTGAAGGGTTCTTCCCTTTTTTCCCCGTGAAAGGTTTATTTCAAATATTTTTGGGAGTTTTTCCTGATCCGATGTGAGGTCAAAGGTCAAGGATGTCGTATGTGTACAGATTGAAAAGCCCTCTGAGGCACATTCTTGATATTGGGCTGTATAAAATGAACCGGATTGAATTGAAAATGGCGGTCCTCGAACTCGTCTTGACAATTTGAAGAGAACCTTGAGTTACAAAAAGTCCAATCTGATGCAAAAGCTTACACAGCGTTCAGGGCGGCGGCCGTGACACCCCGACGGCTCTGCCCGCTGCACCCCGGCCCCTCACCTCCACCCCCACTCAGTTTTTTCCAGCCCCAACTCCCAGCTCCCCCCTCTCTCTCTCTCTCAGGTGCAAAAACAGTTGGAATTAGTCAACAGAGGCTCTCTGCTAATTGAGGACGGAAAATATTGTATCAATCCCAGCGGGGCCGGGGGCATGGAACAGCTGAGGGAGAAGGGGCGGGAGGGGAGGAAGACGTTGAGAGATGAGAGAGCTGGACACGTGTTGACGGGAGATAGAGACACATGCAAAAGAAAACGAATGGTAAATGAATGTCTTGTTTATTGGTTTTGCCCTTCGGGTTGGAATAATCTACTAGTGTGACATGCGGAAACGATGCGCGACAGCCATTAAAATGCTGCTGACGGGCAGATTAGAGATTAAATGTCCACTGATTGATGACATTTTAATCTTCCATCCGTAAGACAGGACAGGCTGAACGTGTATCAGTCCCATCTCCAAAATGTTACGAGAAAGAAATGTCCTGCTTTGTGAGCACATGTACGGAAAAATACACGCACACACACATATTGAAGATTCAGGTATCTGCTGCTTAAAAAGAAAGAAAGAATAAAGCAAGTTTTTACGTTGACATTACTTTCGTTCATCGCGTTTGTTAATCAACCCAAAAAGATGGAAATCTCGACGACTCGACTACTATCTGACTTTCAGGCGTTGAAACCACTCACTCTAAATATAGATCCATCGACAACTAACACCCCCCAAGTTTCCAAAAATAACTTGTTGAAAGAGCCACAAGAAGAGACAATCTACAGAGCTCCGAGGGGCCGAAGGGGGGAAGGCCCCTGACATGTTTTCCTTTTGACCCCGATGGGCAAGGCAGAAAATGACGAGGGGAAAACAAAAAACACACCCAAGTGTTTACGAAAAAAAAGCTCCAGAGGCAGGTACGCATCACATCCTGTCCCGGGTCATCGGTCATTGCCTGCTAATTAGACAGCAGCACAACAGCTGCGCGGGCACGCCCAGCAACCGCTCCGTGATCAATCGCAAACAGCTTATCATAAAGCGAGTAGAGAACCTGGGGAATATGCTCCATGTCACTAAAGTCAAATTCAGTGAAGGATGATTGAAATTGTACGACTTTATTTACGAGCTTGTTTTCTATTTTTTGTTCGTGGGTGTTGTTTTTTAAAATATGTATTTCTACGTTTCACTTTTTACATCTCTTTTCAAAAGGGTGTACTGTTAAATTGCGTGTGTGTGTGGAGGCTTCAAAGGTTTGCGACAACCCGCTCACCCTGAGGAAATAAGGTCACCTCACCGCGCCGCTATAATCACAGAAGTCACAGCCGTTGCACCGGGGTGTGTGTGTTGTGTTTACCAAAATTTCCCTCGGGTGTGCAACATCTCGCCGTTTGATGTGAGAGTTTTTCCGAGTTCACGAGCGTATTTGACTTGGACGGGGGACCCATAGGGAAGAAAACCTTCCACCCTGCCCTGAAAAAAATGTTGTGGAAATTATTGAAACTTGTTTTAGACAGGGGAAACTGTCACTCGCCAAGGAGAGGCTGACTCCGACATGGAAACGATGAAAAGAGAGGACGGGCGATGCAGACGGATGACTGGATCCAGAGAATATAGGTTTGACCAGTTCGACCGGGATGAACATTCATCTCTGCAAAATCTATTTAATTCATAGGTCAACTGAACTTAACCCTCCTGTTACCTTTAGGGTCAATTTGACCCCATTCAATATTTAACGTCGGTGTTCTTTGGGGTCAATTTGACCCCAGGCTGTTTTTCACTGTGTTAAACATATAAGAAATATCAACTTTTTTTATATATTTAAAGGGCTATTTAGGTAGTCAACAAACAAACATAAAGCACCTCACACTTAAACGTGGGAAACAATATTAATTCTAATCATTTTCTGGAGGTTTTAATTGCTGGGGTCAAATTGACCCCAAGGGTAAAATATGTTAGTAAATGTGAAGGTAACAGGAGGGTTAAGTATGGGAGCAAATACTCATACGCAGGAGATAGTGTAATTATGTACCACTTGTGAACACTCGTATACCTTAAAATACCTTCAAGCTCTTGTTAAATACTCACCATTTTATTTTACTAAAGCAGAAGACACCTTCAGCCAAAATTAACATTTCAAGTGAAATTAAATGAAAAATATTTCTTTAACCCTTTTTCATATTGTGCAACAAACCAAAAGAGAGAAAAAAGAATAGAAATTATCGTATTTTTATATCAAAATTCAAGGAAAAACTCAATATGAAGTTTACTTGAGTGAGCAAGTACCAACTAATTTCGACCAATAATATCGCACCATCCATCCATCAATAAACCTGCATCTTTTTTGGTCCAATCCAATGCAAAAGATTTGATTTAAATCCATCTGTTAACTGTACACCGCTAAAATATCACAGCGCAGGAGATAAAGACATTCCTTTTCACTTGGGCTTCAAAACAACATTAAAATCAGAGATACTCTATATATTCTCACATTAAGTGAGACTCGAAAACACCGCCATTCTCCATCTTCTCCATCCATAGGCTGCAATTTAGGGACAATGGCGCACACACATGCCAAGAGGGACAGACATTACAAAATGTCTGTTGCGTGCCCGCCTGCCATTTTGAGAAGAAGAAAAAAGGCGTAAGAACGTTTATTCTGTCCGGGGCAATCTGCATCCTTACCATGACTCACCATTCCTTCTTGTGAGAGCTCAGACCGAGGGGGACGTGTGACTGGATCAACAGCACCCGGGAGCTGGAGGGGCTAAAGAGGGAAGCACCTGGCCGAAGGAAGCGCTTTGGTGTTTTTTAATCGGGGGGGGGGAGAATACACATGTTAATGAGGCTCGGAGAAGGGCCGGGGCGTGCCCCGTTGCGTATTGAGGTGGAAATTAAAGGCTAAGAAAAGTTCTGGAGCGTTTCCCGTTGCTCATTAGGCATTATGTAAGGTTTCCTCTGGGTCGTCTCAAACCGAGGGCGGGATTTCGTGGACATTTCGGATGCCAACAAGGAGGGTCAAATAAAATCCCACGAATCATGCATTTATTATCCCTTCAGTGAGGACGGTGCGCGGACCTCGGCCTGCGGGAGACGAGTGGAAATCGAACCCCTCCGCCGGCCGTGTCTTGTATCAAGAGGGCCGAAAGCTAAATAAAACATCGCTGGCACGCGCACGCATGTTAAACACGCATGACCAATCGGTCTCACACACACAGACGATAACCGTCCTGGGAACATTGCAGGACAAGAGTGTCAGTGTCACGCTAATTAGCCGAGGATCCCTGGTTTCTGCCACCGGGGTTTGATATCATGAATGGGGCTCTAGAAATGTAGCAATTAGTAGCTAACGAAACCTTTAGCGGTCTGGCGCTGGCTCCTCTCGGGGATTTACTGGGTTCATCAGCGGGTTTATAGAGTCTGACTTTGGCTCCAGCAGCAAGTCCTTTATACCATCCCACAGCTCTTGACATCCTGTGGGTGTGAAGGCAACACAAAGGGGGGAAGACTTCACAGTGCCGGTCGGCGGCTACTTTGGATCTTGAGGCCATCGACAAAAAAAAAAGAAAGGTGTTTGCACTGGGGTTCTGAAAAGCTTCTTTAAAGGCTGGAGAAGGACGCTGGACACGGGGTTCAAGTATATCCATTTCTAAATACTCGAGGGAATGAAATAGCGTGAACATCGGCAAATGATTTAAGAGTGTCATCGAGGGTTCGACTCTTTAAATATTCTTCGGGGCCAGAGAAAATAAGCATTGTGCTCCCATTTTCCGTCTTTTTTGACGTCGAAAAAACTACTCCCTCAGTGATTTAGCTGCTTTATACATTATTGTAATGAGCCACGATTAATTACGCCACGGCAATACAACTTTGCCCTCGGGTCACAGCCGGGCAGTACGTTTTTCTTAAAGAGTTTGGCCTTTTTCCTCAGTGAGAACACATTAGCACTGTTATTTCTGTGCTTTTTTTCTTCTTGTGAAAGGTGTAAAACGAGTATTAATTAGATCAGATGGGGACCAGTCGGCCCAGCTAGTCTTACTCATGCAGCAACACATGTTTGAAACCTTTTGCCAAAAGCAATTCTCACCATGGAGCAGCCGCTACTCGCATCTCGGACCCTACACACACACACAAACACACACTTACACGCAGTGATGTAATCGGCCCATTGAGTCAGGGGAGACCGGTCTTGCCTCAACCTCAGATAGACCAAGACACATTAATGGCTTTGTTTTGACCCTTCCAATAAAGCCCCTCACCTCGCCGCTCCAACCGAACCAGACATCATGTCTTGGAAGGCGTTTAAAGAAGCTGTAGGAGAACCCCCGGGGGACGACTTGGCATCCCTAAATACATCTACGGGCCGACCGGTGAAAAGCTTCGAGAGTTTAAAGGTGTTCAAATTGAACCTAAAATCACAAGGAGTCCAGAGACTTCGAAGCAATAACAGCTGGAATGCATTGCACCTGTTGCCCTGAAGACAGCCATCCGTCTCTTTAGGATTCGGTCCAAATCATAAAGGAAGCAATAAGAAGCAGTAAAAATCAGGCTGCTTCTTTCTCATAGGTGACATTCAGGAGAATCTGGGTTTCCTCGCCCCCTTTTTTTTCTCCGTGAAGCTTTAAGTCAGCACATGGGAGCTCCGAGAACATCGATAGACTTTAGTCTCATCCACAAGCAACTCGCACACGCACAAACAAAGCAACAACAACCTGCTTATCGATCTGTGGGAGTTCAATATTGACTCGCTGTCAAGCAATCAAGTCATAAAAATCTATTTGGCAGCTCCCGGAAATGTGGAATACATCGGTTTAATGATGAGTATCATAACTGGAAATGACACCAGGGCTCTCAAGTTTTGAAGACAGGCAAGAGTGACATTTCCATCAGCCCCCCCCCCACAGAACGAAATTTTCGGATATCAGTCAGTCGCTCGCAATTCCAGGATGCTTTATTTTCATTGGTTGCTGGATTAAATCTTACCCAGATACAACAGATTCGTTTTTTTTTCTGATTGGCTATTGTGTAGCCCATTTCTTTTTTTTGATTGGCTGATAAGTGGCACCTCACAGCAGAACTCCAGGGGAGCGCTTGATTCCTCCACGGTGAGGGCAGCGCGGCCAGCTCATGTTTGCGCTCTGTTGCACATTAAAACATTAAATAGCCGAGAGTTTTTTTCAGCGTGAGAAATACGATGTGTGGCGGGAGTGCGTGACTTAAGACCGAAATGCGTGAGTCTCACGCTCAATGCGTGACACTTGAGAGCCCTGTGACACACTTATAATATACTTACTGTATTTAAGTGATCATACGTTTCTCATCACGCAGACGTCTCCTCGTGTGCGTGGGATCTCACGATTTGAAGCAATATTAAACGAGACTTGAGAGTCTCGGGCCGCGCTCGCTGCTCTGTGAGGCTGCAATGCTCATCGTGGACATGTGGCGATGCGAGAAGGTCAGGGGGTCAGCAAGGTCTTTAGAATGAATCCTCTGGGGAACACGAATGTCGGACCAAAAATGTCGGTCCAATCCATCTGGTTGATGTCGAGATATTTAACGGAATCAGTGAACACTTTGATCTGCTGTTGGAGGCAGAGGAAAAGTCACAAAAATCACCAAACGGGGCTCTCAAAAACACTCGGAGAAAGACTCAGGGATCACCAAAGTCGGCCGGATGTACCCACTGGGAACCACGAATATATGTAAAAACTTTAATATCAATCCATCCGATAGTTTCTAAAGGTTTATCAGTCTGGAACCAAGCGGTGAGCCGACAGGTGTCGCTAATCCCGAGAGCCGCGACGCCAAGCTTGGATTTTACATTGAGACCGTAAATATAGAAATAGCGTTGAATATCGGGATTGATAAAGGACGGACCGCTTCAAAGTGTTAATTATGATCATGGCATCTATTTTTTTATTTGAATCTCAAAGCCCCCCATGTCAGATTAGAGTCCACACAGAAGACAATGTAGAAATGCAAACTACATGGACTGACACGCAGGATGGAACACGGTTCACCGATCTCAAATTTGATCTCACAAAAAATGTTAGATTAAAAAAAAAATACAAAAATCACACCGCTTGTATTTGGTTTCTCTCCAATTTAGATGTCAAAGCACGAAAGTGTGTCACTTCCAGATTGAAGCAGAGAGGTCCGTCTGTTCCGAATAACCGCGTTTGCAGATACGTTTCCTGAGAGAAGGATGATTAATGCGAATGTGGAAAAGAGCTATAAACAGCGACCTCTGCGCGTGCCGGCAATGTTGAGGCCACGCATCGCCCACGTCCTCCCGTGTACCTGCTTTTTATCTCCGAGGCCATTCGGCTCAAGGAACACGAGCAGGATGTGAGTATCGCGTCAGGGCTCTTTGAATATGTGTGTGTGTGTGTGTGTACATCTTAGAAAAGCATGTGCCTGTGTTTATACTCGTGCCATTGCAGGAGCATGAAGTGGACCCTAAACTGAAAAAAGATGTGCTAATATGAACCAGACTTCTTTTTTTACCTTGCACTCGATTCAAGATGCACACACATGTGTGTGTGTGCGTGTGTGTGTGGGAACGCTGGCGTTTTCCCGTCTGGTGCGTCCTCTTTAGAACGCAGAGGGTGGCGAGAAGCATTGCAGTGACGTATCGCCCTATGCGGGACAGTATGCAGTCCTCAACAGGCATCGCTCCTCGGCCTGAAGGCGGCCTCAGTTATGACACATTGACTCCGGCTATTTAAAGACGCAGTACACGCATGCGACGCAACCCCGAAAGATGATCCGCACGGAGCAAGCGTCCGAATTCTACCCTGCCGGCTTCCTCGTAAAAAGTCTCAACTCGAGAACGCCGGGCTAATTTATGCAGTGTAAAAAAATAAAAATAAAGCCACAGACATTACTAATAGGCACTTCCTCCCTGATTTAGAGCCGCTCTGCAAAAATACTCTTTTTTTGTTGAGGAGGGTAGATTACCGCACACTTTTAATGCACTGACGAAGGATTTATGTGTGTTTTTTTGAATGTTTATGTACCGTGGCGGGTCACAATGATTCAGAAAGAAACGGCGGTGGTTATGAATGTGCTTTTTTTTCCAGCCCCATAACTAAGCAGGCTGAGAAAAAAAAATCTTCAAATGCATGGGAAGCACCGGGTTCTCATCCCATCTTTGCACAGCTGGAAACCTTTCCCCCTCTCTCTCTCCCTCTCCCTCTCCAGACCAAATCCTCTTCATATATTTTATTTCTACGCACATATCTTTCACTATCATCCTTTGCATTCTATCTTCGTGCCCATCCGTCTGCCCCTCTCCACCTATCACCATGCCTCTCTCTCTCCTGCTGTCTCCATTTCCCCGTCTCCTCCCCTGCAGTGGATAGGATTAGGGGTCAGGCCCCTTTGGCCAGTGGAGCAAGTGACAGCTCTTGACAGGGCCCTGATTTCACTCTTGTGCCTTCTGTCACCTCCCTGTGTGCCCGTCTCATTTTAATAATGTAAATATGGGGCAGGCTCGGGCCACGGAGAATATTCTGTGTCCCGGTGCTCAGCCACTGGAACCCGGCGCCACACCTGAGCACTTGAGTTTGGTGGGTTTTTCAGATGTGGAATACAGAACTACTCGCATTCAGTTTGTTTAGGGACGTCCAAGAAAAAGACAAAAGTCCTGCAGAATGTAAAGAAAACATACAGGGAGGGACTCACAAAGACCCAGAGGTCCTAAGTTTACATCCTAATATGTTTCAAGCCCCAAAAGCACAGGATCCTACATTTCAGATAATACTGGATAGTATTTAGACCCACCCTGCTTGCTTATGCCCACTTCTTTCAATCATCACAACTCCAATGTGTTTTACTTCAAATAAAAATAAGCACAATTTGTGGACGGCCCCTTAGCACAGTCTTGTGTTTCCATCAAATGTGGCTTAAGTATCTTTAACACAATCGATAAAACATATTTTAGGACATGTGAATAAGTAAGTAACGTATCACAAAGTGTCACAAAGCGCAGAACAGTAGTCAATTAAAACTATTAGGCAAAAACAGTGGCTAAAATATAGCGACAGTTAAAAGAGCAAAGTACGATACACAGTAAAAGATGGTGCAATAAAAAACAGAAATAAACAAAGAAGATGAAAAGCAGGCCATAGAATATTTAATTTAACCTAATGCCAGTGTAAACAGGTATGTTTTGAGATGGAGTTTAAATGATGCTATTGAATGTGAAGAGAATGTGGCGTTCCTCAAAAGCTCGGTCACCGCGGGTTTTAAGGCGAGTACGAGGGACTAGAAGGTTCTGGAGGTCGGATCTGAGACGGCGGGCTGTTGAAGTAATTGAGGTGTCAGCGTTCGTTTGTTTTTCAGCCTGAAAAAAACACAGAAATGTTGTGATTAAAACCCGGAGCTTACACGTCAGCACTATTTACAAGTTGGGATCGTCTCAATTTGCAATAAGCGTGCGATGCGATGTGAATGCGGCGCGAGCGCCTGCTTTGGACCCGCCGTGTCGGGAGGACGGCAGGGAACTGTAAACACGGCCTTTGCTTGGTCCTGATTGTGTTTCCTCTCCGGGTGGCTGAGTCTGGTCCGAGAGACCGAAACCAGCCGCAGATGCAACGCGCCGGCTCGCTGCAATTTAGTGGCGAACAGGAGAATGACCTCAATCTAAAGTGGATCCCGCCATCCCGCCCCTCCCCCCCCTCCTCCGTACCAAAGCGCAGGAAACTGCAGAAGCCGTGAGTCACCGAGCTCTCGGCGGGCGGATCTGTTTGTAACTATCCGTGAAGCCTTTGATGTCTCGCCGCCGTTCGCCTGTTACGGATGTGCCGCGTGATCCGGGGGCCGTTCGCCCTCCCTGATTACAGCCGAGGCCCCCCGGTCGGGGAGGCGGCGGCCCCTCGGTACCACGCGGGCCACGGAGGGGGGGGGGGGGGGGGCGCCGTGGGCTTCGTTAACCTTCTTCACCCCCGGCTGTCCCTCGGCCTCGCCGCCACCCCGCTCCCCCCGGGTCGACCTCTAGTGTTACCCTTTATGGCGGGGGCGGGGCCCATTTTGGGGTTTGATCAGCGCGGTGGGGTCTCCCCCCCCCCCTGTTTGATTTAAAGTCCCGGAGGCCCCCTAATGAACCGCCCGATGTTCCATCACATACAATCACAGCTTAGCATGTCCGAGGACGTTAGCGTTCAGCGGCGTAACGACCGCGGAGCGCACGCTGACAGCACATGCAGATACTCTCATCCCCGTTGGATGGGGACCGCGTGTGCGGCGGAGGAGATGCTGCCAGCGCCGTTGCTTCTCCCTGAAGGGTTTTTGGGGGTTTTTTTTTGTCCTGGTGTGAGGGTTTTGGGGGCAGGATGTCTATGTGTACAGATTGTAAAGCACTCCGAGACAAATTTGTAATTTGTGAAATTGGGCTATACAAATAAACTGAATTTAATTGAATTGAATTGAATTAAACTCTCGTCTTTGTACTCATATTTAGTGCCCCGTCAGTATCACTTTTTTTTTCTTTTTCTTTTCCGATTCGCTGCCCTGCGTAAGCCGTGTTTTTCGAATGGTGAAATTGTTCAAACGCACACGTGTGCGGCCGAGGGTAAACGCGGACACGTCCAGATGTGGGCGCTGATTCTGGAGTCTTGGGTCAGTCCCGTCTGGGGATAAATCAGTCCGACTAATATGTCCTGCGAGGGGATGGGGGGTAATTGGTCACTTTTGACCCCCCGGCCTCGCGGACTGTGGGAACGCGGGCTTTATCTACCAGCGGTAATTGGCTAATGAAACACTTCCGCAACTCCTGCACTAGATTGCCATCCACCGGTCGGGATTGGGCGAGTCGTGCGTGTGTGTGTGTGTGTGTGGCCGGCGCAAGTTGCCAATAGGCCTGTGCGTGCGGCCGAGAGAGTGTGTGCGAGTATTCTCGAGAAGAGGAAAATGGCAGGATGCGGAACTCCCGGTGGCCGTCTCCACGGCGATATCGGCAGCATCGGGCCCTCGCGACGCCCGCGGCGCACCGATGCGTCCGCGGAGCGCGCACCGACGGTTGCGTGGCTGCAACGACATTTACAATTTTATGTAATTCAAATAAAATCTTTGGGCCCCGAGGCGAAAAGGGCTTTTTTTTTCTTCCGTGCGGCGCGCAACCGTCGGCGAGGACTTGAGAGATCGCAGCATTCTAGATCGTTCTCCCAACACGCGCCTCGGGTCCTATTTCATTGAATTTTTCTCACGTTTTCTCGTCGTTTTTTGTTTTGTTTTTTGGGAGTCATCGGTTCATCCGGGCGAAAGCCGTGCCCGCATCAATCGAAAGACCAGAACAACCAGGGTGGGGGGGTGGAGTTGTGTGTGGGGGGGTTGGTAGGAGGGGGTACTAAGAAGAAGAAGAAAAAAAGGGGCTAAAGTTACGGTGGTGAGACAATGTCTCTGAGGTCCCATCAAGTGAGCCATTCATAGATGCAGGCCTTCCAGTTTGCGGAGCCAGGGAGACACTCCGATAGAGTGGGGCCCAGGGTGGCCTTGTCTTTTTGTCCCAAGCTGACCCCTGCTCTCCCGGCTGGCCTCTGCGCCCCTCACCTGGCCCGTCCCAGCGCACCGGTAACAGGATACCTGTAATTTGCTCTAATAGCCTTTGAAAGACCTGGCTGGGCTAATCCCTGGAGTACTTCTCCCCAGCAGCACGGTACGAAAGGGTGGGGGGGTAACCGGTGGGGGGGGGTTCCTGAAAGAGGACCGGCCCTCTCTGGATTGTGTTGTGAGAGAATGTCACCCCTTGCGGCCGGGGCCGGGGCCGAGGGAGTCAGCTTTCAGCAGATCATCGCCGTGCGGCTTGTTCACATGGCTTTAAAAAAAAAAAAGAGAAAGGAAAGAAGGGTAGAACTGGGCCCTGGCTTGTAGAGGAGAAGATTGCCTCTGCTCTACACCTCCCTCGGTGGCTGGAGGAAGACACGACTCTGGAGAGACGGCGCTTCCAATCGTTTCCCGATTTGCTTTCTAGAATTCGTGTAACTGTATTTTCACGGATGACGTTTTTGCTTCGCTCAATAACAGAAGAAGATTTAGACCCCCGGTGCGGAGATGAAGAGGGGAGCGGTGAGAGGGATGAAGAGGACGAGACAGTCCGGCAAACACGGATAACAGCGGCACAAATAAAACCGATGCTGCGGCCGTTGAACAGTGATTTAAAAAGATGAATAATCTTATCCGTCTCATCTCCTCTCATCCCTCCAGAGATTCCAATGGAATGTGGGAACAGCAAGTGATATGTGGGCAGGGAAGACCGGTCCTCCGCGAGTCTTTTCTCTCCTTTATTCCCGTCCTTTCTCTCCACCGTCCTGGTTTTCTTTTGACGGGGGCGGGCCACATGCAAAGGGAGAAAAATAAATAAATACTCGCCAAAAACCCGAAACGCACGCAGACCGACCGGCCTTTTCTTCTGCGACTACACCTCAGACTGTCGCACGCGGCCACATTAAAAACGGCGGCGCACACGCCAACGGTGATCGAGAGCGACGGCCGTGTTTAGACCTGTGAAAAGTTCCGAGTGTGCGAGAAAAGAAAAGAAAAAAAAGGAAAAGGCGGCAAAAAATATTCCTGTTTCTAATTTCCTTTGCTGATACTTTAATTATGTACTTTATACATTTTTGTTTGATCAAACGTGAGCCGGCTTTGAAGGGTTCCTCACCGTCCAGGAATTCGGAGCTAAATTGGGCAAGAGAAGCCGTGTTTAGACTCCCCAGACAGTCTGAGCTCATTTGAGGAACTGAATCACTCCTCAAATGGTCTTGAGTGTGCCGCTCGGGGCGGTTCTGACCCGCCGTGTGTACTTACACCTTTGAAAAAAGTAATTCAAATTCAACCCACGTAATCACCAGCCAGGATGTACAGGTTTGCCCCTCAGGAAGTCAGGTGACGTCGCATAAAGAGTGACACATGTGGTGGATGGGGTGAACAGACACGGGACTTTCACTCGGGTCGACCGCTGTTCGTGTCCAAAAAGTCACTTTTTAGTTATTTGACCTTTCTTTTGTTACGTAACCTCCATATACAAGCTACTTAACATCAACGTTATTTTGTGTTAACTACCCTAACCCTACTCATTTTTAACCCCATCTACAATATTTTCCGAATCCTAACCAAATTGTCGTGTTCCCTAAACTTAATAATATAGTTAAAACTTACTATTTGTAACCCCAAAATTGTTCCCGGATATTCATTTGGGGGAACGCATTAAATGTGAGCAATAAATAAATAAATAACTTTTCCCAAGATATCACCTGAACCGTCGTGGCTCAGATTAGTTGGCTCAGATTTGCACTTCAGTGGCACTTAAATAGCTCTTATTATGGCACTTTTGTCATTCGACTATGTTGTGTAAATGTTACTTTCTGTATTCTTGTTGTTCTTAGTTTGTACTTAGGTTGAAATGCACTTATTGTAAGTCGCTTTGGATAAAAGCGTCTGCTAAATGACATGTGATGTATTGCAATGAAATGCTATACGATGAGACTGAGGGTCGCTCACTTCTTTAATTTCATCCATTTTCATTTCACCGTTGGATATCGTGACGATATCCTTTTCTATATTTTAATATCTTCCTTGTTTTGTTCTCGCTGTGACAGAAACCTGAGCTTTGCACGTTTGTTTTCTCACGTCTGCGGCCCAGATGTGTCTCGTCGCTGTTAAGGGATGAATTTAATAGAGTTAAAAGGTACGATGCATGTCGGCCGACCCGCTGCAGACAGGGAGAGGAGGGCTGAGAGAGACCAAAGAGGTCCGACAGAGGAGGAGTGAGCGGCAGACGGGCAGTGAAAGGCAAGCTGGCAGATGGGAGACAGGAGGAAGGAGAGACAGACAGGTACAGTTTGTAGAAAAGGGAGGGAGGAACTGCTGGTAGAGCGACAGCTGCTCTGCACACACACACACACACACACACACACACAATGCTGGAACAGTAGAGCTCAGTCACGACCCCTTTAAAGTGACTGTATGTACGTTGCTGTGCGGAACTGGTCGGTCCATTAAACCAATAAAGGCATTGCATCATATGTATTTTGAGCCTGATCGTGACATTTATTCAAACAAAAAATGAATGACATCATTGAATCACCATGTGTATGACACATAGTGTAAACTCAGTCGGGGTGTTTTTACATGAATGAGAGTAAAATCTTGAGCAAATCACTTAACTTTCATCTTTTTAAGGGATATATCTCAGAATGAAGAGCGTACTGTTTATTCTCCTAACTTTACAATTGATGTTTAAAATGGACCTGAAACATCATAAATATATGTAAAACATTAACTGGGGGAAAGCATTTTAATTGGAGAGCATACCTGCATGTGCACCTGCTTATGAATTGCATCGTCATATTGGCATGCCTTCAAAAGTCTGTGCACAATTAGTAATTGAGTCAAAGATGACCTCATTAGTTGGAATGCTTCAGCAGTCCAACTATTGTTCCTGTAATCTTTCTTTAAACTTATTATTCTATTTATTCCGTACCTTTTTTGTCCCTCTTCTAGTTCATAATGTTAGTTAAGATACAGGGCATGAAATCATTGTGGTCATGTCAGAGCTGGTACTTTTTAACCTTGTGAAACACCTGCTCTCTCGTTGGGGGCGTGGCCCAAAGAGCTCAGGTTGTTGCTTGTCGAGCAGTCCTGTGTATTGTGTTGCAGTGCAGCCGGTTTGTGTGACGGGTGGTCATCTCTGGGCTTAGAAAAAAGCCCGGAGATGACCACCGAGTTAAAGAAATGCAGCCCGGTCAGCCTGATCGTAAAACGACGTTCCTCTCGTGGCACAAATCATATTTTAACCAAAGAAGCTGCGTCAGGAGCAGAGGACGAGTTGGATGCCCGCGCTGTACGCGGCTCTTTCTACCAGGACGCTGCTGTCTGTGAAAGTAACTTCCCCCTTTTTTTCTTTTAAAACCAAAACATGATCGAGGGAATTCCTCCCCATCTGCTAATCAGGGGCCGCGTGGGACGGGATTTGTCCCAGGGGGTCGAAAGTTCGCTTGGTATAGAGTATACTTTACCGGGAGAGACTCTCAGTCATCCCCTGAAGTCTTGCTTCATCAGGAGGATCGTGTTTACTCTTGCCTTTGACTCGGTTCGGGTGTGTCTTGTATGTGTGTTGTGATTCCGCTCCGTCCTCTGGTTTCAACTAATAGTCTCTGTGGGGCCGATCGGTGTTGTTCCTGTCTGTGCCTCCCTGACCTGACCTGCCCCCTGTATGATATGAGAGAGGCATGCAGCTACAGGACCATACACCCCCCCGACCCCCCCAGAAAACATAGAAAATGCTCACATCGTGAATTTCAAGTCAAATCAATAAACCTGCATAAGCTCCGAAAAGTAAATGACGGTTTCTGTAGTTCTTTTTGTCACGATAGAAACTGACGGAGTTCATCTCGCCACTGATTCGTCATCCTCTTGTACGCATCACTCTCTCAGAACCCTGTGTTTCCCGTGAACTATATGTGCTCTGTCACTGCGCCGCTGTCATATCCGGCAATAAAATTGAAGATCAGCTTTCATATGGGCTCAACTCGCTGATCCAGTGTCACGTGCCAGACAGCAGAGATATTGGATTTTATTCTCAGGCAGAGCTTTCAAATACCACGACTCAGCCACAAATCCACCGTATTCGACTTGAATATTTCCATTTGATGAAGTTTTATACTTTTTCGAGTGAAAAATTGTGTCTCAAAAATGAAGGATGTTCCTTTTTTTATTTCAATAAACTATGAAAAAGGCCTTTTGGATCGGCTGTCAGATGCGACCGGGCGTTTTTTACTGAGTACATGAAAATTTGACTGTAGAAATTATGATTTTATAAAAGATGATGCATTTCTGTTGATCAAACAACTTACCGATGTGTAAAGTATTCTAAATTAATATCGAGAAAAGTGACATATATATATATATGAATGAAGCACATCCTATATAATAATCTAACACTGACATTTTACTGCACAATAATTATTTTCATACTTAATGAACATTTTGCATATAATACGATGCGGCACTTCCATTGTGGAGTATTTTTAGTACTTTTACTTCAGAAAAAGATCTTAATACTCGTAAATGAAGCCAGGATTGCTGTGCTGACACCCTTCTTAACTCGGATTTGATCTGTCACTACACGCTAAGGCGCCATTATCCGTTGTTGTGGTTGCTGTGAGGTAATAAACAGCGGCCTCCGCCCCCGTGGACTATTAAATGAAAGTTGGCGGCGTGCAGCCGTTGCTCGTGTTTCTCGGCTACTTTTTTTCAGCCAACTCGTCCAAATTCTATTCTCTTTCCTGTCATGACGAGTGCGACAACTCTCTCTTTCTAAAATTTTATTATCAGCATATTCAGAAAAGTCACATGACAGGTGACATTAGTGTTTGTTGCTCGCTTTTAAAAAAAAGTGTTTGTAGACCTCTGCAGACATTTCTTCCTTCCTTTTTTTAAAGCTCAGTATTGAGGTGATAAAAACTGCATTTTAGAGGGAACAACAGGCTGAAGCAAAGAGAACAAATTTAACCGAATTATTGCGGAAGAAGTTTTAAACCCGTGCCCCCCCCCCCTTCCTAGATATGACTGGCATTTTGTTTGTTTGTGAGGGACAGCAAAGCCCCGGACCAACTATAATCTGTATTTAAAAGCCAATGACTAACAGGTGTAATGTAAGCGTCCAGACTTTGTCCTGTTACCACGGTGACCGAGCAGAAAATTGCAAAGAAACCTCCCGTGTTACTTATTGGTAAATACATGTTATGCCTCCGTGGAGAGCGAGCTGTTAGTGCCTTAATTAAAATGTTCAAGGACAGAACAAGATAAGATTTTTTTTCCCCAGCTTCCAATTTCAGTCCGGGAGGCAGACACAGTCACCTCGTTTAAGAGTAGACTTAAGACCTTCCTCTTTGACAGAGCTTATAGTTAGGGCTGAATCAGGTTTGCCCTGGTCCAGCCCCTTGATATGCTGCTATAGGCTTATAGCGGGTTGGGGGATGCTTACGATGCACTGAGTACCTTTCTTTTCTTCTCCTGAGATGAATTTCATCTCTCAATCACACGTTACTAACTCTGCTTTCTCCCGGAAGTCCTTTTGACTTTACTCATGGGGGGTCATCGGACCCTATGAGGCAGCATAAATCTATCTGCCTGATGGATCGTCTGGGTGGAATTCCTGCTCATGACTACGCCACTGTCCTGTTGAGACTCACCACTCCTCCCCACCGCCATCTGCCTGATGGATCGTGGAGTCTCCATCGTGGAATATGCCTACTATGAACTATTCATACACTCTGTCATATTCATTGAATGTATTTTAACTCTAAATCTGTCCTTCTGTACATTACATCTATTGCATCTGTCCATCCTGGAGAGGGATCTCCTCTGTTGCTCTCCTGCAGGTTTCTTCCTTTTTCCCCCCTGAAGGAGTGGTTTTTTTTTTTGGTCGATGTGAGTTTTTTTGGGAGGGGATGTCTGTTACACAGTAAAAGCACACTCCGAGACAAATTTGTAATTTGTGAAATTGGGCTATACAAATAAACTGAATTGAATTGAATTCGTAGCGGTGCGAGGTAATGTGTAGGTTTCCCTCTTTCTCTGATGTCAACGCAGGTCAGCGCGTATAGAGGCCGACGCCTCCTGAAGCTCATTGGTGCAGCTCGTTCATGAAACCTGCAGACGCTGAATTAAACTTAAGAGAAAGACAAAACTCAAATGTATTATTCAATTCAGTTTATTTTGTATAGCCCAATATCAGAGATTACGAATTTACCTCAGCGGGCTTTAAAATCTGTACACATACGACATCCCTATCCCAGGACCTCACATCGGATCAGGAAAAACTCAGGGAACTTCATCCATAAGGAGAGAGAGAAGAGGAGATAGGTGCTCAGTGTATCCTAAAACATCCATAAGGAGAGAGGAGAGGAGATAGGTGCTCAGTGTATCCTAAAACATCCATAAGGAGAGAGGAGAGGAGAGAGGTGCTCAGTGTATCCTCAAACGTCCATAAGGAGAGAGAAGAGAGGTGCTCAGTGTATCCTAACACATCCATAAGGAGAGAGGAGAGGAGATAGGTGCTCAGTGTATCCTAAAACATCCATAAGGAGAGAGAAGAGGAGAGAGGTGCTCAGTGTATCCTAACACATCCATAAGGAGAGAGGAGAGGAGATAGGTGCTCAGTGTATCCTAAAACATCCATAAGGAGAGAGGAGAGGAGATAGGTGCTCAGTGTATCCTAAAACATCCATAAGGAGAGAGGAGAGGAGATAGGTGCTCAGTGTATCCTAAAACATCCATAAGGAGAGAGGAGAGGAGAGAGGTGCTCAGTGTATCCTCAAACGTCCATAAGGAGAGAGGAGAGGAGATAGGTGCTCAGTGTATCCTCAAACGTCCATAAGGAGAGAGGAGAGGAGAGAGGTGCTCAGTGTATCCTAAACGTCCATAAGGAGAGAGGAGAGGAGATAGGTGCTCAGTGTATCCTAAACGTCCATTAGGAGAGAGGAGAGGAGATAGGTGCTCAGTGTATCCTAAACGTCCATAAGGAGAGAGGAGAGGAGATAGGTGCTCAGTGTATCCTAAACGTCCATTTGGAGAGAGGAGAGGAGATAGGTGCTCAGTGTATCCTAAACGTCCATAAGGAGAGAGGAGAGGAGATAGGTGCTCAGTGTATCCTAAACGTCCATTAGGAGAGAGGAGAGGAGATAGGTGCTCAGTGTATCCTCAAACGTCCATAAGGAGAGAGAAGAGGAGAGAGGTGCTCAGTGTATCCTAAAACGTCCATAAGGAGAGAGGAGAGGAGAGAGGTGCTCAGTGTATCCTAAATGTCCATAAGGAGAGAGGAGAGGAGAGAGGTGCTCAGTGGATCCTCAAACATCCATAAGGAGAGAGGAGAGGAGATAGGTGCTCAGTGGATCCTAAAACGTCCATAAGGAGAGAGGAGAGGAGATAGGTGCTCAGTGTATCCTAAAACATCCATAAGGAGAGAGGAGAGGAGAGAGGTGTTCAGTGTATCCTCAAACGTCCATAAGGAGAGAGGAGAGGAGATAGGTGCTCAGTGTATCCTAAAACGCCCATAAGGAGAGAGGAAAGGAGAGAGGTGCTCAGTGTATCCTAAAACATCCATAAGGAGAGAGGGGAGAGGAGAGAGGTGCTCAGTGTATCCTAAACGTCCATAAGGAGAGAGGAAAGGAGAGAGGTGCTCAGTGTATCCTAAACGTCCATAAGGAGAGAGGAGAGGAGATAGGTGCTCAGTGTATCCTAAAATGTCCATAAGGAGAGAGGAAAGGAGATAGGTGCTCAGTGTATCCTCAAATGTCCATAAGGAGAGAGAAGAGGAGAGAGGTGCTCAGTGTATCCTAAAACGTCCATAAGGAGAGAGGAAAGGAGATAGGTGCTCAGTGGATCCTAAAACATCCATAAGGAGAGAGGAAAGGAGAGAGGTGCTCAGTGGATCCTAAAACATCCATAAGGAGAGAGGAAAGGAGAGAGGTGCTCAGTGTATCCTCAAACGCCCATAAGGAGAGAGGAAAGGAGATAGGTGCTCAGTGGATCCTAAAACATCCATACGTCTCTGTATTTTGACTGTACATTCGAGGGTTAATGTCCCACGTTTCCGTGTCACGCCACCTGTGACGGCCTCCGCCTGTTCCCATGGTAACCCGTCAAGGTGTATAAAGCACTAGTGAGTGATGCAGCCTTTGTCTGTGCCGGTACACACAGGCGGCGGCTTGGCCCCAGTACCAGACCCTCCGAGGGGGTCACGGCAGATCAAAGGTGCCGGTCACAGCCATTAAGGCCCGGCAGCCCAGACCCGACATGAAAAGCTCGTGTTTTTTTGAAAAGGAGGGCATGAAGGAAGAAGAAGAAGAAGAAAAAAAACAGGGCCTTCTTCGTTTAAAAAAAAGAAAAAACAAGAAAACTGTGAAATAATTGAAAAGGTATGTCAATCAGGGGCAAGGAGCACAGCGGGAACTCCCAGATTCCCAGGCTCCGCTCCGGTCGAGCACTGAGCCATGGAGGGCCGCTCAAGGGGGCGACCCAAGAAATTAAAGACCCAGAGAAAAAAAGGAATACATTTTTTTTTTTAAAGACGGGAGGAAAAGGAGCAGAAATATCTCTCTCTCTCTCTCTCTCTTTCTCTCTCTCTCTCTCTCTTTGCTCAAGTCTTTCACTCTTTCTGCTTCAAATTTGTGATGAAAGGAGCCGTTTGGCCACACTGTGTAGGGCCCCATTCAAGACGCTCGGTCACTAATAAGATCTTGTCTAGCTCTTCACCTCTCAGGTGAGTAACAAAGACTTATTCAGGGAGGGGGCGGGGGGGGGCATCTTATAACCAGCACCTTCACCCTGTACTCCCTCCCTCCTCCTCCTCCTCCTCTCCCCCCCATGTACCATGAGTCTGACAAAAGGGAACCCCGTGAGAGTGTCTCTCTCTTTTCCTTTCTGCCTTTTAATTTTTTATTTTTTTTTACAAAGTCAGAAAAGGGCTTGAATGATCTGACGTTGGGCTAACGTCCCAAAAAATGGGTGACGGAAAGAGAAGAAAGAGTAAAAGAAAACTTTTTAAAAACTGGGTAAAAGACTTTTTGGCTATGCTTTAAAAAAAAAAGTCCCATAGAGGAGAAATAAATGGCGGGTCCACAGTTGACTGGACATGTATAGTGGCGGCTTTGCTTGTAATGGCAGCTTGAGCTTATTGACAGTCACAGCCAAAACATGTCAAAGGTTAAGGGAGCTTGCCAATTTGCAAGTGGGAAGCCAAAAGTACCTTTTTCATGAGCTCAATGCCGTGGGTTGATACTTGCTCAGCAGAACGCGGGCAGGGGCGACCTTCAGCTTGCAATGCAACTCGGGCACAAAGGAGGAATTTGTCTCCGTTGTTTCTCCCTCTCTCTTCTTTCTTATTGTGATATTGTTCAGAAGTATTTGAAACTGTTCTGGAATAAAAAATATTCACAGCTTATTTATAAATACTTTTAATTGTCTCTAGACGCCATGCACTATATTAGGGGTGACCTTCAGCTTGCAGTGCAACTCGGGAACACAGAAGGAATTTGTCTCCGTTGTTTGTCTCTCTCTTCTTTCTTATTGTGATATTGTTCAAAAGTATTTGAAACTGTTCTTGAATGATAATATTTAAAAAATACTTTCATTGTCTCTAAACGCCGTCTGCTATATTGCAGGAGAAAAAAAGGGGAATTTCAGAGGAAAATATATATTTCTGTCCATTTGGGTTTAAAAGTTTCTTTTTTTTTGTCACTGAAATTCTTTTAGTCGTTCAGATATATTAACATAAAACAAATAAAAAAATGTCAGACATAAACATAAAAATATATTTTACGCCCACACTGCATTTAAAAATGCTAGATGTATTTATTTCACCATCATGAATATAAGTTGGTTTGCAGGGGCCTAAAAAGTCAATTAATAGTTTAACTACCAAGAATTTTTAAAAAATGCTAAAAAGATCAAATGTAATAGATTCAGTCAAAAATAAATACTTGAATACTGTATTAATAATAACCAAACTTAGCAAACAGCCTTTCCTCCCAGTAAAGTGACCTCTGGATTTCTAGCAGTTGTAGGAAAACTCTCTAATAGCTTGAAATACCTCACTCTGATTTCTCAGGCTTTCAGCACAATGGACTTTTCAAAAGGGGGGAGGAGGAGGAGGATGAGGGGGGGGGGAGGTACTGTGAGTTATATGGATCTAACTGGTCTTTATAGATGTGTGGTCAAGCGTCCAGAGCCCAAGTGATTCCTGGAGACAATGTGAAAATCCCCATTTCACGTCCTCAGATCCTTTGTGTCCGCCGGCCGCTACACCGGCGTATGAATGAGGTGACATGAAGGCTACCTGTGAGGCTGGAGCGGAGGACGCACACAATGTGCTGGATTAGTTTAAGTGCTCGGTACCTATAGCGCGACAGATATCAGCAAGAGGACGCCTACACATCTTAAATATTCATTTATTAATTAAGACTATTTTCTGGTGCTAACCCTTTTTTCTTCTCCTCCTCCTCCGTCTAATTTCGAACTGTTCCGCAATGCCTCAGATGTGACTCTTCCCAACACGCCCACTGTGCCTGGGACTCAAACCAGCGAATAATGGCTGGCACCACTTACAGGCACCAGCGGTTTTCATTGGCCTGGACTAATCCCCCGTAAATCCTTGCAGCGCTCCAATCACCAGCCAGGGCCTCGGCTAATTGCTTACGAGTCCCTTGCACGCTCCAGGTACCACCGTAGCCCCCCCCCCCCTCTTGGTGTGTGTTTGTGTGTGTGTGTGTGTAAACACAGCTCGTAAAAAGAGGAAGGCTGCCATCAAAGTGTTAATGTCTCCTAGGAGGATCAGAGGCCGCACGGCAGGAATGATAGGGGCGCAGCTGGGCCGGTACCTGGATGGACCGCGACGAGAGCACCCCCTCCTCCCTCCCTCCCTCCCTCCTCTGCAGCTGTGGCGAGCGGATAGAGGGGCTTCATTTACGCGGTGCCCCGTCAGAGAAGAAAGACACTCAACAGGAGTTTGTGTTTGTTTACCTTCCGCGTGGTTTCTTTTTTTTCTCGTACCCTTTGTACTCCTTTTGTGTCTATGCCGAAAGTAGATGAGCACCAATGCGGGGGGGGGAAGATGATGAATTCAATTCAATTTAGTTTATTTTCTATAGCCCGATATCACAAATTTGCAATTTTGCCTCAGAGGGCTTGTTCACATACGACATCCCTGACCTTTGACCTCACATCGGATCAAGAACAACTCCCGAGAAATAGAAGAAGAAAAAATTCACAGGGAAAAAACCTTCAGGAGAGCAACAGAGGAGGATCCCTCTCCAGGATGGACGGATGCAATAGATGTCATGTGACCAGAAGGAATCACTATAGAGTTTCAACGAATTCAATGAAGAAGAAGAACAAGAAGAACAAGAAGAAGAATTCAACAATGTTTAATTAAATGTTTAATTTGAAGAACTTCATGTATTAAGAAAGACTTGAAAGTGTGAGAACCTACCCTTTAAAGTCTCTTCTACGAATATATATATATATATATACACATATATATAAATGTATATATACAAATATATATGTATATATATGTCTATATACACATATATATGTATATAAATGTATATATATATATAAATGTATATATGTATATAAATGTATATGTATATATATACATATATATATGTATATATTTATATATATATATAATATATTTATATATATATATATGCCCCACATGGCCTTTGAGCAGCGACATGGCACGTTCTCTTTGCTCAGTTTCCACGCTGGTGTAGAAAGAAGTTCCCCGTGCCCTGATGAGATAGCCGGCCACATCACGGGCGCTTCCTGGAGCTGTAAGTGGTGGGCGACTTTCTATCATCCACGAGATCTTCATCTTCAACTCCAGCAATTAGCTGCTATTCAGAACCCCCGCGGTAAGCCTGTGGGGTCATCTCCGAACCATCTCCCTGTCGTAGACGTGACAATCGGTGTGTGTGTGTGTGTGTGTGTGTTGACGTATAACAAATAAATAAAACAGATCAAGAGTGAGCCACATGGGACTTGTTTGCAACCACTGCCCGGAGGAAACAAATTAGCCCGCTACGACTTGCCAGCTTTTTAGTTTTTTCTTCGTGGGGGTGAAGTGAGTCGGAGAGGCTGCCTGAGTGGCCAGCAGTGAAAACAAAGACATGGGCATTGTCAAGGAGGGGGGGGGGGGGGTTCACATCTGGAGTCAGGAGGCTTTGCGTGGTGCTACCGGAGTACGTGTTGGGTGTACAGATTATGAAATTCCAATAATGCCCCTACCTTTTTTTCTGATATGATCAAATCTCAACTTTTTGGTACGAGACGCTCCAAACTTTGGAGCGCTTTCCAGGCTTTGAGTATTAAAGCCATTATGTGTATCTGTGTGTTGTTTTCTTTCTCTTGTCCCCCCGCCCCCTCCAGAGCATATGGCTATCTGGTATTCTAATCGCTATAATGGTAGAGTGGCTTTTGATGGGGGGGGGGGGGGGGACTCCCAAAGCTACATGTTTCTAACCCAGACTCTTGTCCCCTCTCTTATTTTCCAGGCCTGATGGAAATCCGATCCGTCAGCGTGGGAGTTGTTGCCATCAAATCTGTCAGCACCGGGCTGTACTTAGCCATGTCCAAGAAAGGCACGCTCTTTGGATCGGTGCGTATACACAACCCGGGCAACATTGTTTCTGCAGGTCAAGATGGGGGGGGGGGAGGTATGCATGTATAGGGGTCCCAGATGAGTGCCTGTACCCAGTCGAGGGAGTCCAGAGGTAAAGGTCAGAGTGTCACAATCAATCATGGCTGTACACCTGGACCACGGCTGATGATACCTGCAGCTTGAGTCGGCTTGTTCCACTGACAAAATAAATAGCGGAGAGAAGACACACCGGACCGGCGGTGACAAAAAAGCCAGCTGGGCTCCATTTTTTTTCTTCTTCTTTTTTTCTCCTTCTTTTTAAAGTCTTCGCGTGCCATCTGCCAATTGATGCTTCACACAGCAAGCCTTCAACAGTAATCGCCTCCTCTTTGTTGTGAGCAGCCGCACATCAAGACCCGAGGGGGCGTGCCGTCTCGTGTATTTACATCTGGGAGTGGGAGTGTGTGTGTGTGTGTGGTGGGGGGGGGGGGGGATCAGGGAGAAGCGATCAGCAGCAGCGATAAGAGACGAGCGCAGTAAATAAGACGTATGAAGACCCTCGGCCTGGAAGCTCCCATCATAATAACAGAGAGGAGGCGCATGCCGTCCAGATGCCATCACAGACTCGGCCTCATTGCGGCCGCACGATTGCGATCTGGAGAGAAGCAGCAGAACCTCTTAATGCTACGACGTTCTTCAAGACTCTCAAGGGTCTTTTCTGGATTACCTTCACAGATTAATATACCAGAAGAAAAGTAGATAGACAATTTCTAGAACTTGACATTACTTTTTTATGTATAAATATGTGTTTTTGTTGCAATTTTTTAATTATCTTTGAGTACATTACCTGTTCTCACCCAAATTATTTTCCATATTTGTGTTTAAATGTGAGTTTTTAGTTTTTCTTCCTGCCACTGAAACCATCCGTCAAGACTCGAAAGTGTCTTTTTTGGATATATATTTATATATATATATATTTATATATATGAATATTTAAATATATATAAATATGAGTTTTAGTTATAACTTTGTTCATTTTAATTATTTTATGAGTACATTCTCAGCCAAATTATTCTCGATATTTGTGTTTAAATGTGATTTTTTATTTGTTTGTTTTTAGTTTTTAGTTTTATTTATTATTTATTCATTTATTTGTTAAACACACGAACAATTCAACTGGGCTGCTGTTGTGTACATTAGACAGACAAACAACACAACAAACAATCAACATAATGCAAGAAATCACACATTAAATCTACAATAGTATACAAATAAAATTGCACTAACAGACACCAGTGCTGTAGACAAGCTGTCTGCGTTAAAGTGTAATGTGTGTTAAAGTCACATGTCAAATTAAACATTAAGTATAAAGAGGTGTAGGTGTGGAATCAAAAACCTCTAAGGTAAATAGATTTAGAAAAAACACGATAATCTACCAACACCTGGGGAACCGTTCTCTGCAACAACGGACATGAACCCACGTGCACTTCTCAGAAGCCGGGGCCTAAATCCAGCAGGGAATAACCTCGTAAACCTCTCTCTCTCTCTCTCTCTCTCTCTCTCTCTCCCTCTCTCTCCGATCGCAGGTGAAGTACAACCCGAGCTGCAAGTTCAAGGAGCGCATCGAGGAGAACGGCTACAACACGTACGCCTCGCTGCGCTGGAAGCACGGCGGCCGGCAGATGTTCGTGTCGCTGAACGGCCGGGGGAAGCCGCGGCGGGGTCACAAAGCTCGACGGAGACACCCGTCCACTCACTTCCTGCCCATGCTGCCCTCCTAGCCGCCCCTCCCCCACCCACCCCTCCAATCTGAACTCTGGCCGGCAACCCGGGGGGGGGGCGGACCGGCTCCCTCGCCCTGCCTCGCACCAAGTGTCGATCTGGACGTGGCGGCGATGCTTATTTTTATTCCTCCATCCTCCTGCCGCATACGTGTACATTTGTCGAGGGCTGTAACAATTGTAGATTTAGTATAATGTGTACTTTTTAAGTTATTTCCCCTGATGATGTTCAGTAATACAGTCGAGTGATACTCTATCCGGGTCTGTAAGAGAACTACAAATGACGACGAGGCTAATCTAGAGAGCCAAATACACGATTAAAACACGATTAAAAACTAAAAAAGCGACTTTAAAAAACAGCTCCAATGGGGGGGGAGGGCGGGGGGGGGGGAACAGCTACCATCGATGACACAGTTTGTCGGGGGTCTTTTGAGGGGTTTGAGTCACCACATTTATCATCTTCATCACACCGTCTCACATGAGCAGGAATTTAACAGATATTTGCAAGCGTCGTCTCAAATGTGAAATCCAAAAACATGAAAAACTACGTCGATTTCACACATGATCACATTCGCATCCATGGTTTATTATGTTGTGTCAAACAGCATTTCACTGAATTCACATGCTGGCATAATGTGTGTTTTTTGGGGGACATTTTACATATGAAATGGAATAGCAGAATGTCTTTATGAAGCCCAATCTGACTACGTCTAAAAAGATGACTAATCTACAAAATAGGTCCACCTTCTA